>NC_091117.1:194575187-194600187 GCF_040183065.1 Periplaneta americana | reverse complement strand
TCACACATGAGGGGCTAAGGTATTTTACAAGTCTTTGTTTTTGTCCTCGTTGATATCTATATCTAACGTAGAAGTGGTCGTATTTTTTTTTTTTCAATTTTCCCCCGAAACCAATGAATGACGCATCAGGTGAAACAAAGTGGTCATAATACTAAATGGCGCAAACTAAAGTCAAAGTGCATAAGATGAGCTCAGAGGACAGATGACTCAGCAAGTATCCTATGATCAAACCTGCCCTAACTTGTGTATTATGATCATTGTACCTGTCACTCTGTTGACACATTAACGAGAATTAAATTTCTGCCTTGAACATGGGTACTAGAGTCATTTCTCCATTTCGTCACATTATGGAAGCATGCCTGTATGAGACTGTGCGATCCAGACTAAATCCAACAATTTGATAGGAACGAAAATCAGCTGTAAATGCCTGATATGCCATGAAATCGGGACTTTTGATGTGTGTGCAAATTATTTCGGAACGCGGGGCGCAATGGTCGAAATCGGGACTGTCCCAGGGAATATGGGACGGTTGGCAAGCCTTTAACACACGACAATAGAAACAGAAACTCACCAATAGTAAAAACGGTTTATTGATTACCCAAATATCCTAAAAACACGTGATATGACTACATACAGGGCCGCCAAGAAGGGGGGGCAAAGGGGGCCCGTGAGCAATAAGGGCCCTCAGATTAAGTGAGTCTGATTACTTTTTATTATCATATTATTCGTTGATACATATCGGTACTATAAAATTTTGTAAGAACATTTTTGTTACATAAATTTTACATATTAACTCAACTATAGCAGAATTAATACAAATTACAACTTCAAATGTAAATATTTGACTTTTATATAATAGAAATCGGTTTCCCGCATTAACGTTCACCGACACGACAATTGAGGGCCCCGGCATTTTTCTGAACTATGTTCCAGTTGCTTGTACTGAACACGTTCAATTATTTATTGACTTGTCCTTTTTAACTACCAAATCCCCGCTGGCCCACCATAATATGCTAGTGGACTCTCCCAAACCGAAGTCGCAGGATACGTTTATTTTGCGGTACATTGTACAGGGACATAATTTTATTTTTACTAGCATTTTTATTGTACCTGAATTTCTGAATGTACTTCACTCTCACCCCTTCACTAATGTCCTTGCTCCCGTCAGACACACAAACTTACGGCCGCTGTTGCATTCAAAGTCTTCAAGCAGTGAAGTAAACACTGCAGTGTATAGTGTGTTTCATAAATATGGTTGCGTTTTCTATAGAAGAAAGAACCTATATTAATAATATCGTACTAAAAAATTATATTGAGGAAATGATAAATTAAATTTCAGAGAATATGCTTCAAAATGTTTTTAATAATATGCGTAAAGAATTGAAGCCTGCATTGTAATGAACGGCAACCATTTTCAGCAACTTGTTTAAAAATTCAGATTAGCTTATTTTGAATTGAGGTGGCTAGAAGCAAAGGAATGCTAGTGACATTTGTAATAACATGAGTTAAGTGCATCTAGTGTAAGCTAAAGTATCTAAAATTTTAGTGGCAAAGGGATATTTTAATCGCATCACACATTAAAATTTAAATAAAAATTTCACCGGTTTTACGAAAGCTTAAATATGTAAACCCCATTTTCTCAAAAGTAACTTAAGTGCACTTACAGCCCTTTACTTATGACCCCCTCAATTTAAATGCACTCTCTATATTGTATGTTAACACCAATAATTAATATGCTAAATAAAGTAGACATTACATAACGAACATAGCCGCCTAAAAAGTTGAGTTTTTGAAAAAAAATGTTACTACTCTACTGTATTTTGATAAATTCCGTAAAAGTGATGATCAAACTGAAAATCGTAATATCGTATTTCCCTACAACATAAATGAAGGGTACACGGGAATAACGATCAAGGTCCATTTTAGAAAGTTTCGAGAAAAACGAATTTTAAAGTTTAAGCACTTAATACTTTGTTATGTGTGTATTTAATAGAAATTGACGTAGTGGAATGTCAAGAACGATGATTTCTTATTACTAGCTAGACCACAAAATAGTACATCCTTTCTACTATAAGATGGCATTATCAGTAGCGTAGCATGAAATTTTGAGCAGGGGAAGCTAATTAAAGTTGTCTTTCATGCAATATGAGAAAACGTATTACAAAAATACAGTCTTAAAATAAATAGTAGGCCTAGTCAATTTCAAGTCAGCAGTCGAAGATTGGTTGGAACATCGTAAGTAACACCAATAAGGCATGACCTCAAATGGTACATAGTAAAATATGATTTCACGGTTTACACATATCTCTTAACAAATAGACACGTATACGTATAACATTAGCTCACTCCCTGTCATACTTAGAGAAATCACAATATTAGTATCATTACGTAAGTATGCGTCTGTCTTTTGGTTGTGTCCTTCATTGACAGCAAGGGAGTCGGTCATTTGTTTTTTAAATCACACTTTTGTTCGTAAGTCAGTCTTGATAATACAATTGTCCTAAAAAATTCAAGTAAATTAGTGTCAGGAACTGTTATTTCGCTCATTATTTATTATATCAGCCAAATGCACACTAACACTTCAACTGAACACAACTGACGAATAGGGATAACTCGGAAACTACTTATTTTAAATGTTAAAGCTAGCTTCTTTTCCAGCCTTGCGACTAGGGTAGTTTAAAAGGGATGGAAAATCTGCGGGGTTGATTACACAGAAGAAACCGGTCTGCTTGGAAGCTGGTGTGTGCAGGCTTCTTGTTTACTGCTGCATCACAAATAATCCTGAGCTGCCGCATCACAATATTTAACGCGTAAATATAAATTCTATTAAAATTAATAAAAAATTTTCTCCATAAACTGCAGGTTTATTATGAAATTATTATTAACTGGGAAAGCTAAGCTTTTTAGCTTACATTAACGCTACGCCACTGGGCATTATTAACTCAATTTCGATTTTTGATGGACCTTGATCGTTTTTCCCGTGTACCCTTCAAATGGATACACTACTTTTCTCTCCTCCTATACCTAGTAAAATGATTTGTTTACATATTGCACTAGTAACATCAAACTCCTGTAATGGAAGGGGGCAACAGTGTTTCCGAGTATAGCCAGGTTAATGTTAAAAATGTTGGTAAAAATAAAGTGATATCCCTGTATATTTCGTGTTGAAATTTTCGTCTTTCGTTGTCG
This sequence comes from Periplaneta americana, assembly GCF_040183065.1. Lineage (NCBI taxonomy): Eukaryota > Metazoa > Arthropoda > Insecta > Blattodea > Blattidae > Periplaneta > Periplaneta americana. Next base: position 194,596,998 of record NC_091117.1, on the reverse strand, counting down.
TTTGTCTAGTAAATTCTGTTCATTAGTGTTACGGGTTATAGTTTAACTGCACAATGGACAAGTACAGGCGTAAGTCGGGAGCTGAGAAGCACAAGGAGAGAGAGAAAAAAACTGGAAGATATTAATATGGGTGTTAGACTGCGCGAAAAACATTAAGAAGACATTAACAAAGAGATCTGTGATGAGCCGAAATATTTAAAATCAATTCATGCCTCTAATTTAGGGCCAACCCCACTGAAACCTATGAATCTCCTAAATAGTCTGAGGGAATTAAAACTGGACACTTTATTTCCAAATATTTGTACAGCCATTAGAATATTCTATACAATTCCTGTGACAGTTGCTGATGCTGAAAGATCCTTCAGCAAAATGAAGGAAATAAAAAATGTACTCAGATAAACAATGTGTCAAGAACGACTGAGTAACCTTGACTCCTTAGTCTGAAGAGCGATCTTGTTGGTCTTTAAATTTTGATGATATAATTGATGATTTTGCATCAGTGAAGTAATGGAGAGTTGTTTGTTGATGTTGGATTGCAAGTTGGAAATTACAGGTGTTTAAGAATAATGTTTTATGGATATAATATATTGTGCTAATGTGAAGTTTTGCTAAAAGTTTTCAATGTAATAAAAGTGTATATTTTTTAACTTTGTATCTGTGTATGGGGTTACCTTTTATTTAGTTTGCAAATAATTATTATGGTTAGAATAACTGGTAACTTGTAATTGTTACTTTTTACAACGGAGGTCCGAGTACAGTATTGCATAGGGGCCCATAAATTCTGTCGGCGGCCCTGACTACAGATGTTAAAGCATGTATAAATAAACTTAGAGTAGTAATAATAATAATAATAATAATAATAATAATAATAATAATAATATTAACAATTCATCGCGTCTATTGATTTTAGAAAGTAGGCCTACTAGTCGCTTTATAAAGCACACAAACGTGAAAGTGTCTTGCGCAGTATGTTATTGCATTGCACAATACGCAAATGCAACATAACTATCATGTGCAATCAGTGACGAAAGTTGGATAATGGGTGCGTAGCGTTAATAATAATCCGCCCTGCGTATAATTTTATTAAATAAGTAATATCAGAATAAAATTCATTCGATGTGCGTTACAGACAATGCGTTTCACAGAGGCAAAAAAAAAAAAAAGTTTTACTGCAAATGCAATTTTATCGTCTTCCCATATTTTATCTACGACAATATTACATTTCAGTGTACTTAAGAATTCGCTTTTTGTGTTTCTTCTTCTGGGCTGTGTTAGAATAGAACTTACTTAAAACTCGCGTTCTAGTATCGATGACTGGCAAAATGATCAATGCACGGCAGAGCCATCTTCAGTTACAAGCCGAAGCATGGGTAGGTTTGGCAACGCTGAGTGGAGGCGGGCGGAGGCGAAATAAAGGCGTGACGTTTGATGTTTTAGTGTTTTGATTTCGTTGTCACATGTACATTTTCGACATTAATTGATACAAAATTAAGTACATATGATCAAGATTCAGTGTATTCATGTACGTAATTTATTCCGGAATCTGAAATAGTATTTTATTTGAGTTTGAGAATATCCCTAAGTACTTGCATACAGACACTTATAACTTAAAAAAAATTAAAAGCATACGTGTTTTTTATTGATGGTACAAGGGAAAATAAATAAATACTTAAAGAAATGTTACTTCTACCAAAAATAAATCAAATAATAATGTACTTTCGCAATACCTTATTCCAATCAATTAACCATTATGTGGGTAGTAAATTGACAATGTTTTGCCGCTTTATGTTGTTTCACCTCTGACGTGAAAGGTCTAGGATATCATACACATTTTAATTTCATGTGATTATCTGTCGTTCTTTTCTAAAAGCATTTCAGATGCCCAGGAAGCCACTTTTAGTTTGAACCTCGCCAGTCACCATAACAACTAAATTATTTGTTACAAATTTTCTAAAATATAATTTTTAATAGGCCAAGGCCAAGTATAAAGATCTAAGAAAAAATTAAGAACCATACCTTCAACATAATACGTAACAAGACACATCATTATCTATTAAGTATGTGCCAATTAGCGTAAACTCAGTAAACTTTAAATCCTGTAAATACGAAGTGAAAAGAAACATGTTTATAACTAATTTATTACAAAAGAAATAATATTAACAAACAAACCTTGAAAACCAACAAAGTGAGTGTATGCATCTACAAATATAGACACTTCTGACGTATAGCAGGCATTCCGAATCTTCAACAAAACTGCAACATTTATGGGATCACAAAACAGCTGTTTACAATGAACTTGAAAATCAATGGCGTAACTTTATTGATATAGCAGGCGAGACCCAACAATTTGGCTAGAATTCTGATACACCACAAACCACAAGCAAGACTATAAAAATGTAGTTTACACAATATTTAATATTTAGAAGAATTGTCAATCATTTTGTCATTAATAATAGCCGTAAAAATTGCCAAGGACTGCAGCCATATATTCATTTGTTTTTATCGCCAACACGCACTTAGTTTATAATACATCAACAATTAACGTTTGGTACGACCGCGAACGTAATTCCATCGACACACACTTATATTGTAACATTAATTTACACTGAAAATCGACATTAGCACAAACACGTGTTCTGGAAAGTAGGCCTCCGGGTGACAATTATAGTGTTGCCGACGTATGGCTCCGGCTTGTAACTGAAGAAGGCTCTGATGCACGGCCCTTTGCTGTGCTGACTATATCTGTTTTTTTTTTTTTTAAGATGGGACTGACAGTTAAGCGGCCGGGCTTGGAACTGTAACAGCCCTGTGTTGCCAATATGGACTACCACGCTGTCAGCTGATGGGATTAACTTTAGATGGCTGACGTTAAAACATTCATTGACAATTTACACGAAGGTAAAAAACAATACAAAATCGACAAAGAATAAAAGACGAAACGACGTACCAACGCTAACAATGTGAGCACTCCAGCTTGTTGCAACAGGCGTACCACTCGATGAGAATTAAGTTCTTTTCCCTATCCCAGCACGAATATTGCCATGTCTCATCTCAAGAAAAAAAAAACAGGTATAGGACTCAGTGATTCAAAGATTCCCTCCTTCTAGTGCAGATGTCTCCAAAAGCGTACTCGCGAGTAAGCCCCTGAACGGAACCGAAGCCAGTACGTAATGAGCCGCTCCGCCTCACCCATCTCCACCTGCACTGTACTCAATATTTATGCGCAAATTTTTTTGTGTTAGTGGGGAGAATGTGAAATGCTTATTTTGTTCGAAAATTCTTAAGGGTGTGTTAAAATTCAAGATGCGACGACAATACTCGACTCTTCAGAAAGAATATCATACAATTACAGGCATGCTGGACATGTGAAAATAATTTATTTTGGGGCTATCTGTATAACTGTTGGTTATACATAATAATCAGTATATTACAATACGTTTACACTCAGTTCCGCATGACAAACATATAGTTTTTCGTTTAATTTTAGGTGAAATGCATAGGCCTACAAATATTTTGATAAATATAAAACAAGAAAATACAAACACAAATCACACACGGTCCTCAGTCTTAAACAAAAAAAAGCTTCTTGCTAGCTATGTTCTAGCTTGGAATATTGGAAAATCAACGAAGCCCTTTACAGAAGCATCATTTATAAAATCGTGCATACAGGACGTTACTAAAATACTGTGTCCAGAACAAAGTCAAAGTTTAAGAAAATTAGATTGTTTCCAATTACAGTTCAGAGAAGGAATTTCAAGATTGTAAATGTAATTGAATCTGAAGTTGAAACCACAATTAACCAGTTTGTAGCTTACTCACTTGCATTGGACGAAAGCACAGATAAAAATGACAAAGCTCACCTAGCCATTTTCATCCGAGGAGTTAATGAACATTTTACTGTGTCTGAATGTCTTCTAGATATAATTAAAAAATACAAATGGAGAAGATCTTTTCCAGGTACTGAAAGGTACCATAGAACAGAAGAGGTTGAATTTGCAGTGGCCTGTGTCAATAGCAACAGACGGGGATCCAGCTCCATAGTATGTCAAAATAATATACAAACGTATGATATTTCTTATTCTTTTGATGTTATTATTTGTAAACATAAGCAGACTGTTGCCGCGATCCCCCACTGATCACTTCCATCTGTTGACGTACGAGTCTTTCCCCCTTCTCTAGCCTTACAGCACCCTATGTTCGGCGGGCAGTATCGAGAGCACGAATGACGATATGCTTTTTGGAGACCTCTGCTCTAGTGTTATGGTAGGTTACGTCCTATTTTCTTTTCTTTTAAAAATTATCTACGTTCCGATAGTAGAACAGCTTGCCAACAACGGTTTGATACCGAGAGAGCTTGCAAAACTTCTAGACATTTCCTCCCCTCAATTTCTTCTCTGTCATTGTCAAAGAGACTGTGGTCATATAATCGATCATCAACGATCGAAGAGGCTAGCCGTTGTTTAGTGTGTATGCTTTGTAGCCTGGATCATATATACCCAGATTGCTTGGCGTTATAGACTTTGACGGCAAACTTTTGTCAGGTTTACTATGCTGCCATCTAGTTGTTACATAAGGAGTCACGTCATAACTTCCATTTGAATTTCATTAGCGACTGTACTGCCATCTCGTGTTCGTTTACGGCGGACGAGTGGCGATCCTGGAGGTTGTTCTCTTCAAAGTGCAACCGATTTTAACATAGGAATGATCAATCTATATGTGATCTGGGTTTGTATTCAAGAGATTATTCTACGGTTTCTCGTGGCTTTAACAGTGCGCGAATTCAGTGATATCATATTTGGCGCCACTTTCTGTTTCTAATTCGCTTTGTATTTGAGGCATTTCATTATCACGCCATAATTATACTGATGATGAACAATTATTTCACTTATTAAAATAATAAAAATGATTACTAGAATACTCACCTCTCTCTGGATTTCTCGATCAGCATATAGCAAGAAGGGGACAGAAGCATGACGTGTTTGAGATTGGCACTTTTGGTTGCTACGTCTCTGAGAAAGACAGAAAATATAGAGAACTCCAGCAATGAAAATGTTGTGAGTTTTCAAGTGAAGAAATGTGAATCTATACTAATAATAAATCTGAAGCCGAAATTTTTCTGGTAATTTTCGATTTTCCAAAAATAATTGGTCCTAACATATATAATTAACCGCCTTGAAACTGAAAATAGCTTTTTTGAAATTTTTGTTTGTATGTCTGTCTGTCTGTCTGTCTGTCTGTCTGGATGTTTGTTACCTTTTCACATGACAATGGCTGAACCGATTTATATGAAAATTGGAATATAAATTAAGTTCGTTGTAACTTAGAATTTAGGCTATATGGCATTCAAAATATTTTATTTAAAAGGAGGGTTATAAGGGGGCTTGAATTAAATAAATCAAAATATCTCCCTTATTATTAATTTTCATGAAAAACATTACATAACAAACGTTTCTTTAAAAATAATTTCCGATAAGTTTCATTCCATGCAAAATTTTGATAGGACTGATATTTAATGAGATAAATGAGTTTCAAAATTACAATAACAACGCCATCTAAGGTGGTGTAATGAAATAAAAAACAAATGACTTCGTCTATAAGGGGCCTTGGACAACAACAATCGAAAGCTATGAAACATAGCCTACAGAGAATGTTTCTGTGTTTGTATGAAGTAATATCGGAAGCTAAATTAACCGATTTGTATAATTAATTATTGATTCACCATTGGAAAGTGTAGTTTCTCTAGATGAACATAATGCTATAATGTTATTATTACAGTAACTTCTGAGCGAATCGAGGACAAGCAAGATTAAAATAGCTTCTTATGCACAGAAAACTTGATAGGCATTCGTTTCCTGTATTTCCTAAAATAATTTTTATGACTGGATCAAAATGATCGCACTTAAATTTTTTAAATACAATTTAAATTAAGTAACATAATAAACGATTTATCCTTCTATCAAACACGAATGTTCCCTGGATCAAATGTCCTATTTTAATTATGTAATCACTTTATATTTATTTCTAATGGATGCAGCGGAACGCAAGGGTACGGCTAGTAAATTAATGAATCTTTACTTAAAATAATGATTATATCAATTTATGTGCGATTTTCGTAACTAGTGGGTGTCATTTAATAACACTCATTTCCTATAATTTTTTTAAAGTAACTTTTATTCGTTGAGATTTGTTTCGTGATATATATATATTACAAAATTGAACCCGTTTCTCATCCCAAAGCTAGTACAAATTCACTGTGTTGTGATTGGTTCTTGTGATCACATAACGTATCACGAATAAATACACAACTGATCAATTTGTCAATATATAGTGATATATATATATATATATATATATATATATATATATATATATATACATTTAATTTTCATTATTTCTTAACTAACGAGCTATATAAATTAAGATTGAGCGAAGGCAATAACTAAGGCTGTATTTTTATATGCCGGTTAAGACATTGATCACGATACAAACGCACTGAATTACTCGAACATGTATAGTTTTCCATCCTTCGTGATGGTCGGTTCAATAATATGTCATTACGTTCGAAGTTTATCAAGCCCAGGCTAATGGATTTTTAACGACAGTAAAATTATTAGAGTTGCTTTCTGAGATGTTAAAGGAAAACCGATAAGACACACATCGTAGAGGGAAAATGTATTGCTAATTTCTTAGGGTACGTACACGTTGGAGCAACGATAAACGATAAAAGAAACGACCTAGCGACGCTTTGGTATTATCAAAGAATCAAGTGTTCATACCGGAGCAACAAGGACGAGGGGAGCGAACATTTTGATTTATCAGTATAAGATATTCTATGCATCCACTTAATGAAAGAAGATATATAGAAAATATCAGCTGCTAGGTTCAAGGTTAATAGGCCTGTAACTTAAATACGTACAAAATTGAACCCGTTTCTCATCCCAAAGCTAGTACAAATTCACTGTGTTGTGATTGGTTCTTGTGATCACATAACGTATCACGAATAAATACACAACTGATCAATTTGTCAATATATATGATAATTAATTTAATATGCCGAAATAATAATAAGTCGATAAATATTCGGATATATTGATTACCACTGGTCATTATACAGATTAATATTATCTTCAGAGTGTAAAGGGACTCCCGTCCACTCTGTAGTAGTAGTAGTAGTAGTAGTAGTAGTAGTAGTAGTAGTAGTAGTAGTAGTAGTAGTAGTAGTAGTAGTAGTAGTAGTAGCAGTAGCAGCAGCAGTAGCAGTAGCAGTAGTAGTAGCAGCAGTAGAAGTAGCAGTAGTAGTAGTAGTAGCAGCAGTAGGAGTAGCAGCAGCAGTAGTAGTAGTAGTAGCAGCAGTAGGAGTAGCAGCAGCAGTAGCAGTAGCAGTAGCAGCAGCATTAGCAGTAGTAGCAGTAGGAGTAGCAGCAGCAGTAGTAGTAGTAGCAGTAGGAGTAGCAGTAGCAGTAGCATTAGTAGCAGAAGCAGTAGCAGTAGTAGTAGCAGTAGTAGTAGTAGCAGCAGCAGCAGTAGCAGTAGCAGTATTAGTAGTAGCAGTAGGAGTAGCAGCAGCAGTAGTAGTAGTAGCAGCAGTAGGAGTAGCAGCAGCAGTAGCAGTAGCAGTAGCAGCAGCAGCAGTAGCAGTAGCAGTATTAGTAGTAGCAGTAGGAGTAGCAGCAGCAGTAGTAGTAGTAGCAGCAGTAGGAGTAGCAGCAGCAGTAGCAGTAGCAGTAGCAGCAGCAGCAGTAGCAGTAGTAGCAGTAGGAGTAGCAGCAGCAGTAGTAGTAGTAGCAGTAGGAGTAGCAGTAGCAGTAGCATTAGTAGCAGAAGCAGTAGCAGTAGTAGTAGCAGTAGTAGTAGTAGCAGCAGCAGCAGTAGTAACAGTAGTAGTAGTAGTAATAGCAGTAGGAGTAGCAGCAGCAGCAGTAGTAGTAGTAGCAGTAGTAGTAGTAATAGCAATAGGAGTAGCAGCAGCAGCAGTAGTAGCAGCAGTAGTAATAGTAGTAGCAGCAGTAGCAGTAGTAGTAGCAGCAGTAGTAGTAGTAGCAGCAGTAGTAGTAATAGTAGCAGCACCAGCAGTAGTAGTAGTAGTAGCAATAGCAGCAGTAGTATTAGTAGTAGCAGCAGCAGTAGCAGTAGTAGCAGGACCAGTAGCAGTAGCAGTAGCAGTAGTAGTAGCAGTAGGAGTAGCAGCGGCAGCAGTAGTAGTAGTAGCAGTAGTAGTAGCAGCAGTAGCAATAGTAGTAGTAGCAGTAGTAGCAGCAGTAATAGCAGTACTAGTAGCAGCAGTAGTAGCAATAGCAGCAGTAGTAGTAGTAGTAGTAGTAGTAGTAGTAGTAGTAGCAGTAGCAGCATTAGCAATAGTAGTAGTAGCAGTAGTAGTAGCAGCAGCAGCAGTAGTAGTAGCAGTAGGAGTAGCAGTAGTAGTAGCAGCAGTAGCAATAGTAGTAGTAGCAGCAGTAGTAGCAGTAGTAGTAGCAGCAGTAGCAGCAGTAGTAGCAGTAGTAGTAGTAGTAGCAGTAGTAGCAGTAGTAGTAGTAGCAGCAGTAGTAGCAGTAGTAGTAGTAGCAGCAGTAGTAGCAGTAGTAGTAGTAGCAGCAGTAGTAGCAGTAGTAGTAGTAGCAGTAGCAGCAGTAGCAATAGTAGTAGTAGCAGTAGCAGCAGCAGTAGTAGCAGTAGTAGTAGCAGCAGTAGTTGCAGTAGTAGTAGTAGTAGTAGCAGTAGTAGTAGAAACTAGGTTTTACTTTCATAAGCAAAGTCAACCACATTAAGGGCCAAATCGGTGGAGGTTAAGGCTCCTACCTTTACAATCAGCATTAATAATAGTAGGGATGTCAGTTTACTTCCATAAACCAAGATGGAAATCACGACCCAGTTAAGCCGCCATTGTAACATAGCAGGCATTGGATTTTTTGACACGACTACGACCAGAGCATGAACCCGTCATAGCTTCGAACGAATTAAAGGGAAAATTTCACCCTCTCCTGTACCCGTAATCTGGACACCCAATTGTTCAACTTCGGTTCACATCCTTGACGTGATACGTCGTTTGGCTCCATACATGTGTCCTTCACACCTGCATGCCGTCGCTATCGTGAAATGTATCTTTCGTTCCACGAGACATCACGCCCGTCACTTTCCTCTCTCCACGCATTGGGGAGAAAGAAATCGCATCGCACTCCACATGGAACGCGCTAGAGTCAAGCTTGGACTGTTGACACAATGCGGAGCTTTCTTGTCGGGCTATATTGTTCACGCAATGCAAGCTGATGTTGCAACTCATTTATATGGAAAATAGATATAATTTAATTACATACAGTATACGATTGGTGTCTATGGAGTGAATGAAGAGGTGACTTTTTAAGGAGAGGGGTTTTCTCTAAAAATTAGTGAATTTCACTCCAAGCTGGAATCTGTTATGAAATTATTGAACATGCTTTAATATCACCGCTGATAATAATAATAATAATAATAATAATAATAATAATAATAATAATAATAATAATAATATTGATAATAATAATGATAATAATAATAATGATAATAATATTAATAATAATAATAATAATAATAAGAATGATAATAATAATATTAATAATAATAATAATAAGAATGATAACAATAATAATTATAATAATAATATTAATAATAATGAGAATAATATTAATAATAATAATAATAATAATACTATTGATAATAATAATATTACTAATAATAATATTAATAATACTAATATTAATAGTAATATTAATAATAATAAGAATGATAATAACAATAATATTGATAATAATAATAATATTAATAATAATAATAATATTAATAATAATAATAATATTAATGATACTAATATTAATAGTAATATTAATAATATATGTGGGACCATTACAAGAACACTCCGTAATAAAACTAGGAAAGAGACACAGATTAAACTATATAAAGTTATGGCAATACCAACGGGCTTATATGCGAGTGAAACTTGGACGTTAAAAGAGAAAGATAGAAGTCGACTACAGGCAGCTGAAATGCGATTTCTTCGAAGTGTAGTAGGAGTAACTCGACTGGATCACACCAGGAATGAGGAAATAAGATACAATCTAAAAGTTAACAGTCTGTTAGAAACTGTAGATGAGTATAAACAGAAATGGTGGGAACACGTACAACGCATGAGCCAAGATAGAACCCCGAAAATAATCGCTGACTATGTACCCATTGGAAAAAGAAGTATCGGCCGACCAGCAAAGAGATGGATACAAGAAATAAAGGGGCCGCAACGGGCTTAAAGCCTACAGCTTGAAGCAGAAGAAGAATATTAATAATAATAATACTAATATTAATAATAATAATAATAATAATAATAATAATAATAATAATAATAATAATAATAATAATAGTAAGTCCACCGCTGTGGAGTAACGGTTAGCACGTCTGACCGTGCAACTAGCGGTCCTGGATTCGAATCCTGGTTGGGACAAGTTACTTGGTCGAGGTTTTTCCGCGGGTTTCACTCTTATTCATTAAGAGCAAATGCTGGGTAACTTTCGGTGCTGGACCCTGGACTCATCTCGCTAGCATTATCACCATCTCACTCAGACGCTAGATAACCATAACAGTTGATAAAATGTCGTACAATAACGCAATAATAATAATAATAATAATAATAATAATAATAATAATACAACCACATTAATTCAATGCAATTAAAATTAGAACTCACCTCATTATTACTAAATTACATACATTTTTTGTTCTTTATTTCATCTAAAGTATTTACGATGTCTTCGTATAAGAGATGAGTTTTCATTAGGAACATAGTAACAGGGAGGTCTAATAAACTTTTGGTTGTGGGGTTACCTTAAAGAACGAGTTTTCCCGACACATCCAACAACCCTACTGCAACTGAAAGATGCCATCTCGCAAGAAATTGCCAATATTCCAAGACATCATCTGCAAAATGCTGTGCATGGTGTCGCAGACAGAATGCTGTACGTTGAACAAAAGAACGGCGGACATCTTCCCAATGTTTTGTAAACCCCATTGTATGTCCAACACTATGATGTTTTTGTTTTTTCCCTATCTCAAATATTATAGTATTTATAGCGGTTTAATGTTTGAACTGACTTTTGAAATACCCTACATATCGAGAAAATACAATTATATAATAATAAATGAATGAATATTTATTATAAAAATGTAAAAAAGTAAAAAAGGAAAAAAGGAAAAGAGTAAAAAAAAGTAAAAGAGTAAAAAAGTAAAAAAGTAAAAAATAAAAAAGTAAACAAGTAAAAAAGTAAAAAAGTAAAAGAGTAAAAAAGTAAAAAAGTAAAAAATAAAAAAGTAAACAAGTAAAAAAGTAAAAAAGTAAAAGAGTAAAAAAGTAAAAAAGTAAAAAATAAAAAAGTAAACAAGTAAAAAAGTAAAAAAGTAAAAGAGTAAAAAAGTAAAAAAGTAAAAAATAAAAAAGTAAACAAGTAAAAAAGTAAAAAAGTAAGTAAATAAATAAATAAATAAAAATAAAATAAATAAATAAACAATTAAATAAATAAATAAATAAGTGAAGAAAGAAAGAAAGAAGGAAAGAAAGAAAAAAAGAAGCAAAGGGAGGAGTGAAGTTATGAATGAATGAATGAACGAATGAACAAACGAATGAAGGATAAATAAATCAATAAATAAAGGATTAAAAAATAAAGAAAAAATTAAAGTAAATAAGTATTATCTTACTCTCTCCAGTAATATCCTTAACATAAGTATGTGCTGTTTTCAAGGCGTTGAATAATATTTACTTTGTCAGAAATACTCAGACTTGAAAGTGTTTGTGACATGATGCCTTACCGGTATGCGGGGGCTTGAATTCTCGTCACGACAGACCACGCTGTATTGATTTCTGCTTTCTTTAGACTCAAATTTTCAATGAAAAATCCCAGGGATGACGGGGATTCAAACTCGGACTATCTGAGCGGCAGGCCGAAGGCCTAACCACTCAGCCACCGCAGGGCTACAAGATGAGGAAAGCGTTACTATTATTTTAATACCTGAGGTAAATGACATTACGGTATGTCACAAATATTGAATTTTACAGGAGAACTAAATCAAGTTCTCTTTACCATGATACCATGGTGGTGCATAGTGTATAATTAGCTCATTATTCCACGTAGGAGATAGTGCTTCGCACCCGTGAAAAGAACGTAAAAAATAAAATTAAAATATGCCAACTCCTCAATTTCGTAAAATAATAGATATGGTGCCCTATACCTCCGGTATTCAGCATTTTACCATTACAATATACCTTAGGCTACGTGAGATAATATTGCAACACATTGCACATTTTGGTTTACACATTTCCAGAGGGTCAATACTCAGAACGCATACATATATTTGCTGCTACTGTTGCTTTAGTATTTCAATTTACATAACACGAAACGTAGGAACGTTATACGGCTAACAAACTAAGGAGTGCCGTGTGCGAGGGAAGTACAGAAGACTCTCAGAGATGTAGAATTACAGTAAAAATACCACAACGGTAGACCCCAAACTCAGAGTTAATACTGCTACAGGTGCATCATCACTATTGGTTAAACACAAACAGTGACTCAGTAATGTTTCTATGATTGTCTACAAGAAAGTGCGAGGCATGTATTTGCACAACTTGTTCATAAGTTACAATTCTCATGGCAAAACAGTTATTTTTGAGGAATCGCTTCCGAGGACAAAGATACTTTATCAAATATTGAAAGAAGGAACACAAATATCACGTGTGGAATGTAAATCCAGAAACAGGAAAACCTTATGTGACAGAACGTTCTCTGGATGGAGTAATTACCACACTTGTCTTCAGTGAGCATAGGTCAGTCATACTCTCTCTCACCTTAATATTTGGCTCTATGTACCAGAGGTGTAATCGTAAATAAAACAGTACCAGGGCGCATTATGAAAAGTTTATTATTATTATTATTATTATTATTATTATTATTATTATTATTATTATTATTATTATTATTATTATTATTATTATTACGTACAGCAGAGTTCGTGTAGGTCAGTTTCTGTCGGATGCGTTTCCAATTCACTGTGGGCTAAAGCAAGGAGATGCACTATCACCTTCACCTTTGCACTAGAGTAGGCTATGCCATTAGGAAAGTCCAGGATAACAGAGAGGGTTTGGAATTGAACGGGTTACATCAGCTGCTTGTCTATGCGGACGACGTGAATATGTCAGGAGAAAATCCACAAACGATTAGAGAAAACACGGGAATTTTACTGGAAGGAAGTAAAGAGATAGGTTTGGAAGTAAATTCGGAAAAGACAAAGTATATGATTATGTCTCGTGACGAGAATATTGTACGAAAAAGAAATATAAAAATTGGAAATTTATCTTTTGAAGTAGTGGAGAAGTTCAAATATCTTGGAGCAACAGTAACAAATATAAATGGTACTCGGGAGGAAATTAAACACAGAATAAATATGGGAAATGCCTGTTATTATTCGGTTGAGAAGCTTTTATCATCCAGTCTGCTGTCAAAAAATCTGAAAGTTAGAATTTATAAAACAGTTATATTACTGGTTGTTCTGTATGGTTGTGAAACTTGGACTCTCACTTTGAGAGAGGAACATAGGTTAAGGATGTTTGAGAATAAGGTGCTTAGGAAAATATTTGGGGCTAAGAGGAATGAAGGTACAGGAGAATGGAGAAAGTTACACAACACAGAACTGCACGCATTGTATTCTTCACCTGACATAATTAGGAACATTAAATCCAGACGTTTGAGATGGGCAGGGGATGTAGCACGTATAGGCAAATCCAGAAATGCATATAGAATGTTAGTTGGGAGGCCGGAGGGAGAAATACCTTTGGGGAGGCCGAGACGTAGATGGGAAGATAATATTAAAATGGATTTGAGGGAGGTGGGATATGATATAGAATGGATTAATCTTGCTCAGGATAGGGACCAATGGCGGGCTTTTGTGAGGGCGGCAATGAACCTCCGGGTTCCTTAAAAGCCAGCAAGTATTATTATTATTATTATTATTATTATTATTATTATTATTATTAGTAGTAGTAGTAGTAGTAGTAGTAGTAGTAGTAGTAGTAGTAGTAGTAGTAGTAGTAGTAGTAGTAGTAGTAGTAGCAGTAGTAGTATTAGTAATTCGCTGCTATTTACTACTAATCCATACCTATAAAATACAAAATTGAATAAGAAGCAAGTAAGACAATTATTATTAATTAAAACGTATAAATAAAGAAGCAGGGCGATCACAAGTTGCAGAAAAAAGTAACGTGGCGGCGCCCTGGCCCGCCCTGGCACGACTATACCCCTGCTATGTACCCTTATTAAAAGTATTATGAATGTGCTTTATCATAACTTCAAAACACTGGATGACAAAGGAATGGATTACTTTGTCTGAAATAAAGCTATTATAGGCCAATTAAAAGAGGAAAAGCGAAAGTAAATTAAGATTTCAGTGACAAGTATAGAGTAAGGGAGGGTATTGTCGGATACCATTTTGATGTTTCAAAATAAAGGTAATTAATTGAAAAAAGTTAGAACTGGAATTACTTATTATTATTATAAGCTCTTGGGGATCCTGCAGATTGTACATAAGTATTAGGTAATTTACATAATAAGTATTTGCTGTATAACTTGCAAAGTCAAAACAGAAATAATATCATCACTGACAGAATGGGAAGCTAATGTCGGATACATTAGACATTATTATGTAGGAGGTATGATAATGCATTTAAAACAATATATTGCATATCAGAAACTATTACAATGGTGTTCTGTTTAGCCAACTGATATGCAAGCCTTTTAACATCATTTCTGGTTCATCCAAAATATTCTCTCTCCATCATTAACACATAGTCAACTAGCTTCTCTTCAAGTGAAGCTGGGAGTATTGGTTTTCGTCCAAGTTTCGATTTAACGGCTTTGGTGAGCTCAGAGTTGGACCGTACATAATCAAATAATGTTGATCGAGGTACATTGAATCTTTTGGAAGCAGCAAGATAGCCCATTCTTTTCTCCCGTACTGCGACAATGGCATTTACCATATCTTCAGATTTCCATTTTTTTAGACTGAATCTCTTTTTTCTTTTACTTTAGGCATCTAAAAATATCACAAGAGGAAACAATTCGTTACTTCATAATATTTGATTAATTAGAAAATTAATTGCTTACATTAATTAAGAATACCCATGAGTAAAAATGTGGTTTGTTATAGAAAACATATAAATGGGTTTAAGGCAGCTTTTATGTAGCGAGCAGCATTGAAAGACAGCCGCTAATGTCGGATACTATCCGACAATGCCCTCGGCTAGTATCCGACATGGCCGACTCTTCACAAACAGTAAAACAAGCCAGCTGCATGAAACATGTTGTCGATAGCATTTCTGCAAATAGAGAATTAAGAAGCCTTATCTATGGTATATCAAACAGTGCATACCATGTTGTGTAAATATAAGAATAACTTTTAACGAATAAATCGCATTACATACCCCCAAAAAGTTTTTTTTTTTTTTTTTTTTTTTTTGCAGTCACGTTGAAAACACCATATTCACACACAGTGAAGCACTCAACAGTAATGGCTATTCATGCAGATGTTCGTCTACTTGTAGAGAACGTAATGCATTATTTTCACATCAGACTGAACCATTCGATGGAAAAGAAATATGTTATCCGAGATTATCCGACATTACCAGACCTATCCGACAATCCCCTCCCTTACTCTATTATTTAGTTTGTTCTGTTCTTTGATTACTTAAATTTCCACTAAAATCTATTGAAATGGTGCGAGAGACAATGGGAATTCCTCTGAAGACGAATTAATCAAGTTAATGAATTTTATTAAAACTATGTTTATATACTCGTATTTCTCATTTTATTTTATACAGTCTACTCTGGATATAGTGAACATTCGGCTATAGTGAACCTAAATCGTTGGTCCCGACCCGCATATATTATACTTGCTTTGGTTTATCTTGTCTCAGTAGCAATAAAACCAAGTCCCTTCAAATGAGGGAGGAGAATATGCGAGGGTTGTAAATTTTCAGGATTTCTTTCAAAACCTTGTTATTGTACAGGCTACCGAAAGTCAGTTTCTTGAAAGACAAGCTCAGTGACGGAACTACACAGTACGAAGAGAGATATTTTGTTATTTTATTTTGTGCTACAGAATGTATCAACTAGTCCCTTCCGTCACTGGATGGATGGACGGCACCGCTCCACTCCCCCATCGCCATAACAACACAGACGAAGTAAGACATATCTCCTGTCTCTCTTTTTTTACAGTGAGACAAGATTCATCACACAGGCTTTAAAAAGTACATTAATATTTCCGTTTATAGTGAACCTTAAAAATTAAAGTTACAAGATTTGTATCCTAACAAATTCTTATTTGAAGTCAGACCTTCTTATATAAAATTGAAAGAATGTGTTGAGAACAACATTCTCAGTTTCTTACTCCTTTAGTCAAAGGACAAAAGTAGGATTAGTGATTCCTAGACAATGAGCTGTACTGCAAATCCAGGCAACGCGTGATGACGACCTTGCCTCACTCCACCACCAAAGGGTTGACATTCTGTTCTCAGGCACACTACTCTACTGTTATTTCTAATCCTCCGCCGTCAAAGGGTTGCCTTTTGTTCTCAGAAACATTTCCATTATGATGGATAGCATCGAAATAACGGAAAATGAAATTGCCTTCTTTTATTAAAAGGGGACGAACATTATGTTCAGAGCATAAATGAAGATAAGATTCCGATGGCCTTCAAACTCCATGAACCCCCTCCCAGTTTCCATTAAGTGACCCGGGAAATTCCAAAGCTAAGTACGCAGTAACACCATAACAGCGTTTGTCATTTCTACCTGAACAGTCGGTTTCTAGTGTTCCAACAGTGAATGTACTGTATAAAATGTCGAAGCGTAAAGTGTTTTCTTTGGAAGATAAGGCGAATATTATAAGTGACATTGAACGTGGTCTTTCGCAAGCGGACGTTTCGACAGCATAGTTTAAGTTAATCAACTGTGAGTAACAGTATACAGTGTAATCCATTGCACAAAAATAAAATATTATAATTATTGTACAGTATTTTATTTTCTTGTTCACAATTTCATTCATTTCTGCCATTTAAGGTTAGGGGAAAGACACTTCGGATTTAGTGAACCTCGGATATAGTCAACGAAATATGCAAATCCGTAGAGGTTCACTGTAACCGGAGTTGACTGTACTTATTTTGTCGATTGCTGCCTAGCAGATTATTTTTAAGTAAAGACTAGTTTAAGTCGTATTTTGATTTACATAATCCGTGACTCGATTCTCACTCCAGGTTCTCGAGTAACTTACCGAGCTTTTTAACTTCTCAGGTAATATTTGTGTTGTGAGGAATCGAAAGAAGAAGTAAATACGAGAGGAACATGTTCCGGTTACACTGCTGATAAATACAACTGGGAAAATTTCGCGCAATTTCGAATTCGCCACGACCACGTAGTTCGGCCCCCCAGAAGCCAGGTCCCTAGGCCATCTCCTAGATTGGCCTAGTGATTAATCCGCCATTGCTTGACTTTAGATGCAGGATTTACTATAAAACTCACAGAATTTCTTTTGAAAGGCGAGAAAAACATATGCACAGAATTGCAAATTTACGGAACGTAAGAGAATGAAAAACCGTGACACGTCATGGTCAAAGCTAGGGCATCTTGCTTTGAACTCGCGTTACGGAATGCGAACCGATTCGAGACCTCATGGGGGAACAAAATTTTTCTCATGAAATTCCGCCCATTGTATGGGACAGGTGCCCATCCAGCATCATGATGAACTTGGAGAGCTACGATAGGTAGCGAAATCCGGTTACGAAAACCAGCTGTAACGGCTGGGGGAATCATCGTACTAACCAAACGATGCCTCCATTCTGGTTGGATGATCGTTCACCTCTGCTTCGGTATATAGACATGAGGCCAGCATCCGGCTGGTCGATCTAGGCCTTAGAAAAGCGCTGTAGCGCTACGGTTTATTATTATTATTATTATTATTATTATTATTATTATTATTATTATTATTATTATTATTATTATTATTATTATTATTATTATTATTATTATTAGAGAATAAGAAAATTTCAGACATAGTAATTATATTTGTAGGCCGTTTCCCACTCAAGTCAAAATTCAGCTCTGCTAGTCTTCATCTTTGCTTATAATTTAGGGTTCCCATTCGTTCAGTTTTTCGAGGGACAGTCCTGTTTTCTGATCATATGTCCCGGTGTCCCGACTTTTTTTTTCAAATGTTCCGCTTTTGAATACCCTTCCTAAAATTATGGATTACGAAAGTTGTTCTCTTTTCAATAAGTAGCGCTCCTGGTGACTAATTCATAGAACATTATTTCTATTGCAATGTTGGTGATACTTTTCTTCTCTTTCCATGCTTATGTTGGCAGTATTAGTTATAATTTCCGTTTCCGATTACATTTAGTTACATAGCACAATCTACTATATACAGTCACGAAGCTTGAGATGATTTTTTACCAACGAGTTGCATTTCTCGCGATAGTTGCTAGCCGCTTGGAGCGCTGTGAGTACTAGGAACAATAGGCTGTGTCGCTGCCATCGTGATCTAATACAGGCCGTAAGGCAGACCATGTGACTCGCTTAACCCGATCACGAAGGGCGGGGTTTCAACCATATAAATTAATTGGAATGCATAAAGAGTAACATATATTTCTCTAAAATGTAGTGTAATTGCATTAATAGAATTTAAAACAATGATTAGAGGACACTTCAGACATAATTCCTTGCGAGTTAAGGTGTAATATTACTTTTGGTGTGAAAATTACGTTGTTCGTATGTGTAATACCTGCCTTTATTTCAATTAAATATTGCGAAATTCTTGTACATTCATTTATGCACGATTCAATAATTTTCAGTTGCACCGCACGAATATTTAGATATGTTGAAATTATAGGTTATGTTTACTGTACCAGTTGCCCCTTTCTGTCTAATTTTAGTGGTCTCCAATGCCCTGTCACTACATATGCATGTTATGTCGATATATAACTACAACGTCTTTGGTTATGTCATATGGATATTATAGGTTATGCTTACTATATTTTAACTTATATTCCTATATTCGCAATTATACATTATAATTAAACATAATGTCATGTATAACACCCGTCACATTCTATTTGTCTGTATTTTAATACTACAATTGAGTACTGAATCATTGTATTTATCTACTATCCAAGGGACGAAGTAACACAATCGCACTTACACTAATTTCATAGGAGTGATATGATAAATTTTCTGTCTACAATTAAGGAAGGTAGGTGTGCTAAATTAAAGTCACAATATAAATTCGTTTTTATTGAACCTCAAAATAGCTTCTATTCTAAACTTGAAACGTTGACGCGAACAGATTATGTTAACATGTAAAATTCTCTTCACATTAAAATAACACAGTTTTGTAATTATTTCTGCAACATATTATGTAACAAGAAGTAAACGGAACTTATGGACACATTACACTAAATAAAGCTTAGCAATGATACGCAATAAAGTTATAATATAATATTTCACTGAGCTCCATACACTGAAATAGAAAACCCGAACAAACATTACGGCCTGGTCTAGATCTAAAAAGCATTGACTGTGCCGTATTTCGCATTTTTGTGAAAAGTCATGTAAAGTGTGAAATGTTCGTTATCGGTTGTAATAACTGTAAATGGCTACAATACAATAATTTGCATAATAATATGGGACAAGGAGACGTTTGTAGTACTATAAATTGTAAGAAAAATAGGTTAGAGTTATCCTTCTTCCGAAAGATCCAGGAAGGTGAGTTTATAGAATATAATATATATTTTATGAAAATAATATATGTATTTCATATTTCAATATTGGAAGGAAGGTGTTAATTTTTTCAAAAGAACACGATATCGAAAGTACAATACATTTTATCGTCTGCTAGGGAAAGGGTCTGTGATGAGGCGATAGTAGCGATCCTGGTGGTGAGCAACTATCTATGGATGCATATTTCAACTGTCTATGTTTGCATATTTAGTAAGTATTAAGCTTCGTGACTGTATATAGTAGACTGTGATCATAGCATCATACCGAAACGATAGCGTCAGAGGAGAATTCCCATTCATCAAAGGTGCAGATGGAAATGTGAAATGTACATTGTGCAATTCTAGATTTTGCATTTCACATGGTGATCGGTCAGACATAGTCAACCACGCTCATAAATCTGAGAAATACTTCAATGCATCTTAAAATATTATCTTCACTCTTGTTTACAGTACCTATCATCATGTTGTATTTTAGTAATAATAATAATAATAATAATAATAATAATAATAATAATAATAATAATAATAATAATAATAATAATATTAATTTGAAGAGTTGCCGAATGGGCAATAGGATGTGTTTTTATAATTTGATTAAAATGTGATTGTGACGTATGTAGTGGATTTATTAAGAAATTTGCAGTTTTTATTGTGTCCCGTGTTTTTTACAAAATGTCCCAGGTTTTTAAGTAAAACAAATTGGAAAGTCCCAGCTTTTTTAAATTACATATGGGAATCCTACTATAATTTCATCATCATAAATATGTATATTAATAATGTATTAAAATGAGAACATTGAGAAAAAATAGTCAAAACAAAACAGAGCTATTACAGTACAGATAGGCCCTTACGATGACGGGATATTAAGGCTCGAACCTCACAAGGTAATCGGTACTGAGTAACAGAACGGATATCAGTTATATGTGATGGTCGCCTTTGCTCCCGAGAAGATACATCTAGTACTGATTTCCGTTAGAGCTGAGTGAACCCGGAGCCATAGTGCGCCTGAAAGGATCTGATCAATGAATAGAAAAAGAACTGAAGAGTAGGCAGGAAGCAGCCAAGAAGAATGGGATGACTGTTCTTTTCGTATGACATGTAATAAAATGACATGATGTAACAGTCAACATGTCAAAAGTCCAGGTAGACCGAGAAAAAATTTGAGTCAGCCATTTAAATATAACAACAGACTAACAATCTTACGAAAGAGAAGACACATATATTGCTTTTCCTCGTTTTGCTTATAAACGCAATAGGCCTAAGCAAGAACGACGCACAGTGGTTCATTTTCCCAATTTCTTGGCCAAAACCTCTAGAGATGTTTGAATTAATTTGAACGTAACAAAGTTGAAACAAATCGTTAAAGTAACATAATTAAGAATTAAATATCGAGTAAATCCACATAAATAGCTATAGTACATGCTTTTTTTGCGTGGATGATCATTTCATTACTTCTTAGGGTATTCAAAGTTATAGTCTATTTTATCTATATACATAAATCTATATATAATGTGTGTATAGTACAGTAATTATTTCATTCGTTAGCATCCTAGTCTCCGGAGATAAGGGAGTCATCTTTATCAGAGGCCTGAGTGGACACACCTAAATGTGTAGATCCATCTGGAGCTGACAGAAGTGACATTACATCTGCAGACAAATGCTTCAGTTTCTTTCTTGGGACTTTCAATATTCTTTATGAAGTATGGTCCAACAATGCCTGCAGATCAGTTTCACCAGACTTTTCTGTTATTTGAATGGCATTGGTATCGGAATAGCATGTCTTTTGTGCTTCTAGCACCGTTCTGTATTGCTGGAAAATGTAGGCGATGGATTTTTAGTCTCGTACCTAATCAGGTTATAATGGAATTTTGTTAATTTAACTTCAACTAGAATGGACAATGCTCTGAACTTAATTTATAAGCTTTTCTGCATGTTGACGTACTGATTGGTGTTGAAAATTGTACGTCTTTTATTGCAGCT
>NC_091117.1:194512687-194570187 GCF_040183065.1 Periplaneta americana | reverse complement strand
TGAAAACATGTTCGTATACGTGTTCAGTCAGTTCTTACGGTTAAAATGACACGTAGCGATCATAACAAAAGAAATGAAGAACAATGCCAAACGATAACATCATTACCTTTCCGGTGGCGTAATAGCAGGGAAATGGTCGCGGATTGTATCCGCGTTACATAACCTAACTTTCTCCAAGTCGCCGCCTCGGACGAACACGTAACCTAATGACGGTGAAAAAACTGCTATAGCATGCGATCTGCATGCGCGCCCGATGCATGTGGACTCTTCTCGGGGCTTCCTGAATAATGCGGAAGCAGTGCCTTGACGTCACGAGAAAGAGTGCGACTCAATGGCTGGAGAACTGGAGGGAGGGATGACAGTGGGTCACGACCTACTTGCATTCATTCATACTAATAACAAGAATAGGCCTAAACGAGTCTGAATTCTCGATCGCGACGGCAAGAAAGAAGATCTTCACACTTTCGCCGTCCTTACCTCCAAACACTGGTGTATTTCTAAAAGAAAAAGTGCCCTTGCTCTGGGATTTCGAAGCATAAGCTATTGGGCCATTCTGTATTAACAGAAATAGTACGTTGCATATTGTTGTTTAGTTGGGGACCAGACGTCCTCTTTTGTCCGGACATGTCCTCCTTTTTACGCCTTTGTCCGGGGTCCGGCCGGATTTTAAAAAAATCAAGAAATGTCCTTCTTTTCTTAACTTGTATTCCTTTGAAATTATCTGATTTAACGCCTTTCTCAAGTAATTTGCCTGTAGTTGGCAACAGCAACGACGAAATATACTCTTTGCCAACAATCATAAGTCTCTTTGCTCCTTTCTTATTGTTGTTGCTTTCATACATGTATCTAACTGTAAAATCATTTTATATTATTAAATTTTCCATGTATTGTGGGTCCTATCACCACGGCATGGCGCGTCCTCAGGTTGCGGATAGAGGAGACGGCCTCCAGATATGGAGGGTAGCTGCGAATATATTGAATAAGCAGTCGTGGACAGCCGATAAGGGGTGGTCCTCCAGCTTGGGGGTTGGGCGAAAGGCTAACAACCCATCACCGTAAAAAAACAGCTTGTTACGAATCCCTACAATAAGCCTCGGAATAGGACTGATTCTCTGGCACGACCACAGCAAAGGAATAAGGTTTTGAGATTTGGCACTTGGAACGTAACTAGTCTTTATAGAACAGGAGGGGTAACATTAGTAGCAAAAGAACTAGCTAGATACAGAATAGACTTCGTGGGAGTACAATAGGTTAGGTTAGATGGGAATGAACTTCGCTTTAGAATATGCCATTAGGAAAGTTCAGGATAACAGGCAGGGTTTGGAATTGAACGGGTTACATCAGCTTCTTGTCTATGCGGATGACGTGAATATGTTAGGAGAAAATACACAAACGATTAGGGAAAACACGGAAATTTTACTTGAAGCAAGTAAAGCGATCGGTTTGGAAGTAAATCCCGAAAAGACAAAGTATATGATTATGTCTCGTGACCAGAATATTGTACGAAATGGAAATATAAGAATTGGAGATTTATCCTTCGAAGAGGTGGAAAAATTAAAATATCTTGGAGCAACAGTAACAAATATAAATGACACTCGGGAGGAAATTAAACGCAGAATAAATATGGGAAATGCCTGTTATTATTCGGTTGAGAAGCTCTTATCATCCAGTCTGCTGTCCAAAAATCTGAAAGTTAGAATTTATAAAACAGTTATATTACCGGTTGTTTTGTATGGTTGTGAAACTTGGACTCTCACTCTGAGAGAGGAACATAGGTTAAGGGTGTTTGAGAATAAGGTGCTTAGGAAAATATTTGGGCTAAGAGGAATGAAGTTACAGGAGAATGGAGAAAGTTACACAACGCAGAACTGCACGCATTGTATTCTTCACCTGACATAATTAGGAACATTAAATCCAGACGTTTGAGATGGGCAGGGCATGTGGCACGTATGGGCGAATCCAGAAATGCATATAGAGTGTTAGTTGGGAGACCGGAGGGAAAAAGACTTTAGGGAGGCCGAGACGTAGATGGGAGGATAATATTAAAATGGATTTGAGGGAGGTGGGATATGATGATAGAGACTGGATTAATCTTGCACAGGATAGGGACCGCTGGCGGGCTTATGTGAGGGCGGCAATGAACCTTCGGGTTCCTTAAAAGCCATTTGTAAGTAAGTAAGTATTATTAAGTTTTGTCATAAGTAGACCTACGCTCTATAGTCCCGTCGCTCTAATTTCCGGCAGCCAATCACGTTGCAGGTCGGCTACATTTAAACGTGTGCGTCTTGTGATTCGCTGATGAAGATAAAGAAGGCTCGATAAATACTTAATATAATCGCCCGCCATTTTGGCTCTTTCGTTGGCATTCGCAGAAAGCACACGAGGACGTTATTTGCCGCTCAGTTATTTGCTGAATTACAGTGCGTTTGATTTATTATCATAGGAGCTACGATATGATAATGTTTAACGGTGTGGCAAATAGATCCCTCGTCCGGTAGCTCGGCAACGAAAGAACAAAAATGGCGAACGATACTACCTACCTAGACTTTATAGAGCCTTCACTTTCTATGACGTAAGCAAAGAGGAGGAGTCACGCCGGGAATAACAGCGTCGCGACTATAACTGTAAAATCATTTTATATTATTCAGTTTTGTCATATGTAGACCTACGCTCTAATAAAATATATATTGACATAATTTTGAGTATAATATAGGCCTAAGTCTAAGTCTAAATAAATATTATCTGTCCTCTTTAATAATTGAATTGGTTATTTCGAAAACGTAACCTGTACTGTTCTGCGCAAACTACTTCAGTAGCATTTATTACATTAACCAAACTAAAAGTCCATTTCTTATCCGTTTCTATAGATGAAATGCTATGTGACTTATTTTTATGATTTTTAACAACAATATGTTATAGGAAAGAGTAAAGAGCACTCTGGTTAAAAAAAAAGTAACATGCGCGAAAATGTCACATATGTTAAGTTTTCGAAATAATAGATTCAATTATAGTTCCCTTGACTTTAATATGTAGCTAACTGTAAAAATTATTATTAAGTTTTTCATAATTATTTTGTAATAAAATAGTTATTAATATGCTTATGTGCGAGATCGTGCGTATTTGCTTGTTTTCCGCACAGAACCAATACGCGGTAAGTGTGAAATACCACATTCAGTATTCCCAACGTAACACACATAACAATTTCCCTCTTCTTACCGCTTAAGCGCCACATTCATTTTACTGCTTTAGGCTTTTAACATATTATTTTTAGAGACGTTTAACATACTAATAATTATAAATTGGAAACTTACCACTATAATTTCACCTAAATTGCAATGTTAATTATTGTTTTTAAATATTTGCAAAAATTAAGTAAAGTCTACTACTCCACGAAACTTATTGCATTCCTGATACAAGTAACATTAAGGAAGCCGTAAAAAAATCAACAAGATTCCAGATGCCGATGTCATTATTGCAATATGTTATATAAAAAATATTGTTAAAATATTAGAATAAAAAATAAATCATTACATAACCTTACCGTTTGTTTTAAGTTCGCATTTATAGACTGGTGGGGGGGGGGGGAAGACAGACGTATATCACGGCCTGCTGGAGTATAGTAAACACAGAAAACATTTTATAGCAACAATGTTGAAGAAAGATATTTTGGCTTTCCGAAGTTGCCGTCATTAAACAGAAACCAAGATGGAGATTTCATTGCACCTAATTAGAAATTCGTCTTTCAGGTATGTAAGAAACGATCTTCGCACAAAATAATGCACGATACACGAGCGGTATGTTTGTTTTCATGTTCTCGGAAATTAAAAAAGCTCAACTACGTTTCGCTTTTTCAATCTTTTCTTCGAACATGAAAACGTCAACATACCGCTCTTGTAACGTATATTACTATTAAGTAGTATGATATAAGCCTAAATCTATACTGTAAATATCTGTAATAAAATAGATATTGATGGAATTTAAACTACATGTATAATAAACCTAAATCTAAATACATATTTTCTGTCCTCTTTTTTCGAACAATGTTCTCCTTTTTGAAGCTTTGTGTCCTTGTTTTTTTATCGATGTGAATGTGATCACCCTATTATTTAGTCAACTGTTTGAAGACAGGTCTGAGGTGCACAAGTGACACCAACAAGGCATCACTCAGGAGGCAACTAGGCCAGGAAATAATGGAGTAGGGTTATAAAAAACAAAATTGGAGTAACTTACTGATAGCAAAGATAAAGAGGTTGTTCGGCCACTATGAAATTGTTTAAATATGAATAAGATATTACTTTTTTTTTATAAATATACAATTTGACGATAATGTAGCAGAAGAAGATACCATTTGATAGACGACATTAAGATATGTGGATCATATGCGGAGACTGTCAAAAAGTCTGAAAGTTAGAATCCATAAAACAGTTATATTAGCCGTTGTTCTGTATGGTTGTGAAACTTGGACTCTACTTGAAATCTACGTTATCTACGTAGTGCATTCAAGATGGCCAATTGAGTGGCAGGCCTATTTATTTAATGCTTTGATGATTATGTACTAGTTGATGAACCGAATCTCATCTTAAAACTTGATTATCCATTTTATTACTGTCTGAGATCATGGACGTGATTAAATGTAAATAAATTGGTTACACATTTGATACTCCTAAGGGGGCACTTCACTAAAAAATGACAACTAGGCTATTTTTCCTAATATTTTTTTTCAACCAAATTTTTAGAGCATGTTTACTATGTAAAGGAGTAATAAAATCCAAATTTTGAACTTCCAAATATTTTTGGCTTTTGATTTTTTATATTTTTTCTATTTTTAGGAGTATTTTAAAACCCAAGTTTTTAGTAAAAGATCTTTATTTTTAAGCTTCCTTTTTTGGTTACATTCATAAGAAACAGAGAAACATTTCTATGTATTCATTTTATGAAATATCTCATTTATTCACTTTCAAAAACTTTTTTTGTGATTTTGAAAATGTTATTTTTTCTACAATGTGTAAAAAAAATATTAATGACATAAGCTAGCAGTATTTCATGCAGCTACATCATAAACACTTGCAGTAAAAATTTAATCCAGATTGATTAATATTTGACATAAAAAGTTGGTGTTGAATCAAGAAAAATAAACTTACGGAAAACTGGATTTGAAAGTAAAATGAATATTTATGTAACACATATCTATTAAAATTCTCCTCCGCTACATTCATCTAGCAACTTCAGGGAGCCAACTTTAGAACAAAAAGTTACTAGATTTGTAATCAGAAATTTGTAAAAAAAAAAAAAAGAATTCTTTGATGAACAAATAGCCTAATTTTGACAGCTCTTTAAATGTCACGCCTTCTTACAGCCTTAAATTAAAAGAATTAAACATATGTGACTTGTTGAGCGAAAAGGGACTTAAAGTCGTGAAAGGAAATTTTACAGAAGAACAAAATAACTAATTTCTCGTGTAAAAACTGCCTTTCTATGTTTTGACATCTTGCGCTATCTGTAGGCTTTTTTACATACTAAACTAGGACGTAGTTTTACACAGTGCATCTTCTTTCAGTTGCTAAGAAAACAAATGAAAACTTTAATTTACATTTTTCTCGAAAAGTACATAATGTAATATCAATATTCAATAAGTAATGCATTAAAAACTATACCACCTAGAATCATTATTTTTTTTTTAAATGCTCATTATTTCATCCTCTTTTTGAAACCACACAAAAAAAATGAAAAATGCGACTTTAGGTCCCATTTCCTGCAACTAGTCACATATTTGGTATTGTAGTTGTAATACCCTGGTAGAGGGGGAGAGAAGGCCTCATGGCCTTATCTCTACCAGGTTAAATAAATAAATAAATAAATAAATAAATAAATAAATAAATAAATAAATAAATAAATAAATAAATAAATAAATAAATAAATAAATAAATAAATAAATAAATACATAAATAAATAAATAAATAAATACATAGATAAATAAATAAATAAATAAATAGACAAATAAATAGATAAATAAAGAGATAAATAGAAAATAAATAGATAAATAAATAAATGAATAAATAAATAAATGAATAAATAAATAAATGACTAAATAAATAAATAAATAAATAAATAAATGCATGAATGAATGAATGAATGAATGAATAAATAAATAAATAAATAAATAAATAAATAAATAAATAAATAAATAAATAAATAAATAAATAAATAAATAAATAAATAAATTTGTAATCAGAATTGAACTAAATCATTTTGGGGTATGAAAATATACATTCTAAGGAAGTGAAATAGCAAATAAAAATGTTTGGGAAAATTTTCATGATTTCCAGTGGAATCTTCCCTTAACATGTCTTGATCGTGGTAAGAGGAACCTTCCAATTGATACACATCTATACTGTAGTCCGGCAGATACAAAACCAGAGCACAGTACCGTCTTTCTACACCGGGAATGCTGTTTGTTTGCATGTAGATTGCTATGAGAAAGTATGCGTTTCTATCGTCTACTTCTGCAGGCCTGGGTTCGATGATGATGCGGTACTGTTACATCACAAATGTTTATTTACAGAGAAAGTCGGAAGTTTTTTCGTTGCAGCGGAAGCGAATGGTACTCTTCCCTTCATTAGTGTGCATTTTCTCGCTTTCTGCTTCTCTGGTTCATGGGATGCGGAATTTCCTATTTATTGCACAATAGTAAGCCAATTATAGATATTAGTTGAAACTGCATCTGAACAACAAGACACTGCTCATCTGAGGAAACACTCAACATGTCTCCATTGACCAGTGGTCAGTGCGAAATTACAGTAAGGAGAACCTAACTTATGTTTTATTCTTTACCTGCCCTAAGCGAGCCTTAAAATCTTTAGAGTTCTAGGTCTTTGCACCCCACGTACAAGAAACGAATATAAAATCTAAATACAATATAAATCTGAGTAAATTCATTAGTTCGATCCCCTTAAATATTCATAATCAGAAAAAGTTGCTAATACAGGGTTGTTTCCGATCTCTGATAACGAATTTGAATTATATCATGTGCGTCAGGAGTCACACGACAGCTGAACTGTGGCGCGAGGTGACAGACCAGTAGTGAGTGATCTCATAGTCAGAAATTCCCAAGAAAATCGAGCCTTTTTGGGAGGGATACATAACAACCCTTTCCGATCCTAAGTACAGTTAAGTGAAAATAAAATAAGCCTGCAATAAACGAAGTTTCGTTATTTCCAAGAAAGGCATCTTGTGACGGGGGGTGGATTTGCTTGCTTTTTCCACTCTGGAATTAATCCCATCCGAGCTTTGCCAGTCTTATTAGGTACACACAAGATGCCTTTTTTGGAAATAGCGAAATCACGTTTTTTGCAGGCTCCTATGATTTTCACGTAACTGTACTTGGCATCGGAAAGGGTTGTTAAATACCCCTCCCAAAAAGGCTCGATTCTCTTGGGCATTGCTACTGTGATACTCCGTGCACTCTGATTATGAACTCACTCACTACTGGTCTGTCACCTCTCGCCGCAATTCAGCTGTCGGTGTGATTCCTGACGCACATGACGTCATTCAAATTCGTTATCAGAGATCGGAAACAACTCTGTATATTTATACCTAAATCAGAAGCAGGATGTGTGAGGATGTCCTGAAACTCCATTGATGCCCATGATTTCTGATATTTTTTTTTTTCAGGCGACAATGGCATGTCAATATAACTCAAGTACAATCATTAATACAGTACGTATAATAAATTGGGGTGTAATTTTATTACACAGAAAATTAATAAACATTTGTCTGACTAAAAATAAGGATTGCCCAACAAATTTAATTCCTACAGATTTTAAAGTATTAACTATTGAAGAAATTTATAAATAGAGTTTACTGACTTACTACCACAGAAATCAAATAAAACATAAATATAATCGACATGAATATCATATTCGAAAACAAAAGTTTGTTTTTCCATTGATTGAGCCTAAATGTTATACAAGTACAGTACTTAAACATGGTACTAGTTTCGGCCCAAGACTTTATAATAAAGTTACAAATAATTATACAAATCTTAAATATTTTAAAACTGAATCTTTTAAAAAATAAATTTGTAAAATTATTCATGGTATATAATATTAAAAAAGTATGTGCTTTCATCCTTTTATTTCTGTCGACTATATTGATGTTTTTATAGAATGTCTTCGGCTTCTGTCTGATTGTCAATTTATACGAAATGTGTTTTTTTTTTCTTTTGCGTTAGTTGTCGGTCTGAATCAAGTTAGTGTATTTAGTAAACTGCCTTTGTATATTTTATGTTATAGTATTGGCTAAGACCACACCGTACACGACCTATATTACACTATCAAATTTGTGTGTCACATACAGAAGTTTGATAAAATATATATGATAAAATCTTTTATAGTGTAATATAACATCTTTGATCACATCTGGATGTGACATAGTTCTGTGATAAACGTTATGGTCATCATCATACCTTTGATAAAATCTGTGACTAAGAAGAAAGAAAATGGCGGACATTAATTACACATGGTCAGTGAAAACCACAAAACTTTTAATATCAAATTATGAGTCACATGAAATGTTTCATCATCCATTATTAAATACCTAGTATATATAGGGTTTCACATCTTCACACTGAAGTTCTCTCAGTAGAGTTTGATGGATTCCTTTTGTATCTTTTCTCTCTACCTCAATCTCTAACCCAAATCGTAAGCTTAGAATGTAAACCTGGTAACTAACAGAAAGGAAATTTGACAAGGAAAACAAAAAAACTGTCCGCACCTGTAGGGTAACGGTTAACGCGTCTGGCCGCGAAACCAGGTGGTCAGGGTTCGATTCCGGGTCTAGGGAAGTTACCTGGTTGAGGTTTTGTCCGGGGTTTTCCTTCAACCCAATATGAGCATATGCTGGTTAAGTATCAGTACTGGACCTCGGACTCATTTCACCGGCATTATCACCTTCATCTCATTCAAACGCTAAATAACCTAAGATGTTGATAAAGCGTCGAAAATAACCTACTAAAAAAACAAACAAAAAACTGAGTATAAATTAACTCTGAAACCTCACCATCTCTCAAGCAAATGGATTTAATCCTAAAGTTTCAAAGTACTCAGCTTTTTGTTTTCCCTGTAAAATCTCCTTTCTGTTAGTTAACAGGTTTACACTCTAAGCCGACGAAATACGTTTTTTCTTTGATTTCATCTCTAGTATTAATGCAATAACCATTACTGCATTTACAATTGCTACAAGCATAGAACTGTTGTGAATCCATTATTAGAACTGTGATGAAAGATATGATAAAAGCTTTGATGTAGTGTAATATACTCAAAATCTTACATTTGATCATATATATTTGATAAAAAATTGTATCAAATTCTGTGACACAGAAATTTGGTAGTGTAATACAGGCCTTACAGTAGTATCAGTAACATTTTTTGTCGTATACTTTTGAATTGTACTCACTTAGCTTACTAGCTAAATAAATAAACAATAACAATAATAATAATAATAATAATAATAATAATAATAATAATACTTACTTACTGGCTTTTAAGGAACCCGGAGGTTCATTGCCGCCCTCACATAAGCCCGCCATTAGTCCCTATCCTGAGCAAGATTAATCCATTCTCTATCATCATATCCCACCTCCTTCAAATCCATTTTAATATTACCTTCCCATCTACGTCTCGGTCTCCCTAAAGGTCTTTTTCCCTCCGGCCTCCCAACTAACACTCTATATGCATTTCTGGATTCGCCCATACGTGCTACATGCCCTGCCCATCTCATGCGTCTGGATTTAATGTTATTCTTTATGGTTGTGAAATTTGGACTCTCACTTTGAGAGAGGAACATAGGTTAAGGGTGTTTGAGAATAAGGTGCTTAGAAAAATATTTGGGGCTAAGAGGGATGAAGTTACAGGAGAATGGAGAAAGTTACACAACACAGAACTGCACACATTGTATTCTTCACCTAACATAATTAGGAACATTAAATAATAGTAATAATAATAATAATAATAATAATAATAATAATAATAATAATAATAAAAAGTTACAGGACGCGGTGAAATACCCAGAAGTTCTACTTATAAACAATATATTTTGAAAGCCTAGAACGCAAAATGTTGTTTTCTCTATCACTATTACATTCCTTTATTTTTTTTATATTTATATGTATAGGCCTATGACTTATTTATTTCCATCAAAATTATGTACAATTTGTATATCATTCGTTAATGGTGGTTCTGAAATTTCTTTCATTTAGTAACAAAAATGATTAACTACATCAGATCGCAGCTACGAAGAAAACCTGCTCATTTTCACCTTAGGCCTATATATTATTCAATCTATTGAAGATGGAATTCTGGTCTCTTTGACGGGAAGTCGTCAACTGAACATTGCTATTGTGAAGCAGTGACAGTGCGTATGGTTGATATAGATCCTAGAATTGCAGAGATTTGTCCCTTTCTCAGGAAAAGAAAGTTTCAGTCTGTCTCTCTGTCTCTCTCTGTCGGGTAATCCCGTGTTGTTTCGTGTGGAATTTCAACGTCATTCATCTGTTAATGATTCTGTATTTGTTCAGTAAGTGTCTGTCTAATTTTGGTATATATTTCTGTCTGAAATGAAAACAACATTCCAGATTCCTCACAGAACAAGACTCTGAACAAACAGCCCACCCGTGGAATGAAAATAAATCTCCACCTACGCCGGGAATCGAACCACAGATCGTTTATTGCGAAACGCATTCGCTAACGACTGAGTCATAGCAGGAGAATATCCACTCATCAACTGTTAGACTATACAGATGTGCTCCTAGGAGGTCTGGTGGTCATCATGCTAGCCGTTGTGTCCGATGTTCGTGGGTTCAAAGCAAACCGACGCCAATGATTAAAATTGCAAGTTTCTTGTTTATGTTAGTTAATTAGTTAGGATACAATTAATTATGATACTTAACCACTCATTTAAAGTTTGTGTGACTGTAACCTGTATATATTTTTGTGTGGCTTTACTTTGTTTATAGTGTTTTTTTTCTTTCCCTCTTTATTTCTTGTGTAGCTTTACTTTGTATATAATGTATTTTTTTCCCCTGTTTATTTCTATTTTTGTATTTGTATTTCTGGTGTTGTGGAAGAGAAGGCCTGATGGCCTTAACTACACCAGAATAGATAGACAGACAGACAGACAGACAGACAGACAGACAGACAGACAGGCAGGCAGGGAGGTAGGTAGGTAGGTAGGTAGGTAGGTAGGTAGGTAGATAGATAGATAGATAGATAGATAGATAGATAGATAGATAGATAGATAGATAGATAGATAGATAGATAGATAGATAGATAGATAGATAGATAGATAGATAGATAGATAGATAGATAGATAGATAGATAGATAGATAGATAGATAGATAGATAGATAGATAGATAGATAGATAGATAGATAGATAGATAGATAGATAGATAGATAGATAGATAGATAGATAGATAGATAGATAGATAGATAGATAGATAGATAGATAGATAGATAGATAGATAGATAGATAGATAGATAGATAGATAGATAGATAGATAGATAGATACGTAGGTAGATAGATAGATAGATAGATAGATAGATAGATAGATAGATAGATAGATAGATAGATAGATAGATAGATAGATAGATAGATAGATAGATAGATAGATAGATAGATAGATAGATAGATAGATAGATAGATAGATAGATAGATAGATAGATAGATAGATAGATAGATAGATAGATAGATAGATAGATAGATAGATAGATAGATAGATAGATAGAATTTAAAATAGATGTAAATCCTTCTGATGGCTTCCTCCGGGAATGAAATAAAACTGTGAGTTTCGTGTTGTAGATTTACGGAATAGTAAATAACTTTGTATCTGATAGAATGCTTCTGATAAGATACAGTATGTAAATAATTTCTCACCCATTTTGAATTTCAAAGTTGAATAACCTTTGCCCGCAAATATCTCGTGGCCACAAATGTCATGAGTGACAGCTAAAGCAAGGCATTCATGGTAATAATTACAGGCATTGAATATGCGAGTGTCACAATAACAGAACGGGAAGACAAATGAACCGATCTTCACCCATTCATACATCTCTGGATGTCACAACAACAAGATAAGTGAAGATACGGTATATAATTCACCCATTCATAGATCTGTGAATGTCATAACAACAAAACAAGGAGATAAATGAAGACATTAGTCAATTGATATGTTATAGCTAGAGATGGTAGACTTTAGCAAGTTAGAAATAATAAAATTATACCTTAGAAATCAGATTTAGTATTTAATAGTACTTTTAATGTTAGAATTTAGCATTTTGTAGCGTTTTTGGATGGAACATTTTTATGACAATTTAGTGGTAGAAATTCATTGTCATCAAGGTGTTAACAGGTGCATTTTCTATTGTTTCCAGATAAATTTCTTGAAAATAATAAATAATTTTAAAAGGCATATTAGTCCCACAAATTAGCATATAAATAAAATAGTGTAAAAACCCTTCAAATAACTGTCTTATTCAACCTAAAGAATGATACAAATAAATTAAATTAGGTCATATTATGCAGTTAAAACGGGACAAACATTTTCGACAATTATTGGCATCATCAGGTCTAAAAACATACCATAGTGATACTGGGAGCATAAAGACAAGAATAGTGTGGAAAAACAGTGAGATTTGATAAAATGCGTAATAAATGTGAATGTGAAATGTTACATGAAATAACTCTACAAACACAAAATATTGGACTAATAATCAATTGAAAGTGTGCAAAAATTGTAGTTCAAATATTGGTTGTAAGTGATTAATATTCATACAAAGTCCAAATATTAAATGCCGTAAATCATACATTGAAAGTAATACTTGAAGAACATATTGTATGGTTACATGTTCGATCTCTACCCATAAGACTTTACCGGAACTTAAAACCTATACGATTGAATCGAAAGTTGGCACAATACAGCTGAGTCACGACCACTTATTACTAGTTCATCACGATTATAATAATCATCATTAAGATATCACTCTCTTCACTTCAGGATATTTCTTGTTCCAGTTTCACTTCTCTGTTTGTATGTTATTTCTGTTCTCAAACATTTAAAATTCACACTTGTTCTATTATAATTATTCATTTCAATTTACAACATTCTGATATAGATTACTTGCAAACAGTTACTGATTTTGTTTTAATTACTGACAGCTTTTGGCATCTCAGAAAGAAGTGGGTTGTAGTCTTCAATAATGACGCATTCGATCTGAGATTAGTACTGCAAGTACATCATCTGCATGACACAATATATATTTTATTTTAATCATCATTCTAGCGCCCCATTTCATTCTATTTTCATTGCTTCACACACTATTACTTCTAAGTTAGTTGGCTCAAAATTAATTCTATGTGTAATTTTGAAATGTAATTTGTACAAATATCTCTAATTTAAATAAGTTCGTCTGATATAATACTGATATTTTATAATGTCTACAAGACTGTATTAAGGCTAAATGTAAACAGTCACAGCCAGTTCCAAGTCTATAAAATGGAGGAATTCTGGCTTATTAAATTTCATTGCCTCCCCTTCTACTTATTTAACTATAAAACGCGTATCTATTCATTGTCGTTAAAATCCGTATTGTTCGTCATTAAGTGCAGGCTTATCAGTTTATAGGTTATGCGTTTTATCGTAAATATTTTTATTTTATTTCACTGAAAAGTTTTATTTCGCTGTAATTTTGTGGAGCTTGCTTGTTGCCACTTAAATAAATCAGAACAAATACTTGTGTGATCGTTCGAAGTATTAACATTCCTATTTATGAATTGGACGGAGTTACGCAATAACAGACCAAGCGCCAAGGACCTGTTTCGAGATATTGGCCATTTAAATAAATATTTTTTTATAAAACATTTTATGCAAGAAGTATTATAATATTCATACTATTACAAAAATAGCACAAATAATACCAAAAAAGGCTAACCGATTTTTAATAAGAGACCAGCAGTTGAATTAATATTTGAAAGCATAATAAATAAATGAATTTTATGCAATAAACGAATTTTTGCTTATAAATAGCAGCAAAATTCAGATATCGCATTCTTGATTTTTTCAAAGTTAAATTAGCCTGCCATCAACAGATTTGTGCAAATATCTCATTTTTCTTTTTCAAATTGTCGGTTTTCTATTATTGTGTAATTCCATCCAATTGAGGAGTGTTGAAACAAAACGCGCTCAGTCCATCCTAGGACTAAATGTTATTTGATGCGGATTCCCCATATTTGGGTATCGATCTGTGCAATAGTTTGTTTCATAAAGCACTCCCTTCATAAGCTAAAACAGCTTCGAAATACAATATTTGGTTCGGAAAGCGCTGAGTCCGCTGAGACGATCGGAACAAAATGAATTTTCTTACATAAGCGGTAGTCTTAGAAATACCAAGGTATTTTAAATAACGTACAGTACCAACGGGGTGTTACTTTGTGACCACTACGAAAACGTTTAATTTTTAACAAATTTTTGGCATTTGTAATCAGCAAATAATATGTACTGTAATAAAAGATAAAAATTGAAATGTCATTACAAATTTTCGAACAATTACTTCAACATAACAGTCTGGAAAATGTTACATATCACTTTCTTCACACCCGTCCTCACATATTGAACAGACCACAGTTTTACTATAAAAATGTTTAATTTTGAACAGTATTTTAACATTCATAATCAGCAAATAGCATGTACTGTAATACTTACTTACTGGCTTTTAAAGAACCCGGAGGTTCATTGCTGCCCTCACATAAGCCCGCCATTGGTCCCTATCCTGATCAAGATTAATCCATTCTCTATCATCATATCCCACTTCCCTCAAATCCATTTTAATATTATCTTCCCATCTACGTCTCGGCCTCCCTAAAGGTCTTTTTCCCTCCAGCCTCCCAACTAACACTCTATATTCATTTCTGGATTCGCCCATACGTGCTACATGCCCTGCCCATCTCAAATGTCTGGATTTAATGTTCCTAATTATGTCAGGTGAAGAATACAATGCGTGCAGTTCTGTGTTGTGTAACTTTCTCCATCCTGTAATTTCATCCTTCTTAGCCCCAAATATTTTCCTAAGCACCTCATTCTCAAACACTCTTAACCTATGTTCCTCTCTCAAAGTGAGAGTCCAAGTTTCACAACCATAAAGAACAACCGGTAATATAACTGTTTTATAAATTCTAACTTCCAGCTTTTTTGATAGCAGACTGGATGACTCCTCAACCGAATAATAACACGCATTTCCCATATTTATTCTGTGTTTAATTTCCTCCCGAGTTTCATTTATATTTGTTACTGTTGCTCTAAGATATTTGAATTTTTCCACCTCTTCGAAGGATAAATCTCCAACAGTTTTACTACAAAAATGTTTAATTTTGAACAATATTTTAACATTCGTAATCAGCAAATAGTATGTAGGCTACTGTAATAAAAGAGAAAAACTGAAATGTCACTGTCTATTATCGAACAATTTTACTTCAACAAGAAGGGATATTTTTTGTCCACTTAGACATTCGTATTTCTGTATTTTAGTAAACCTATCAGTGAAAACGATTAAACAATAACACAATAAGCTAGAAGGATTAATAACTGACAATAAATACTTACATAATTATTTAAAATATAAATTTTGGAGAAGATGAAAACAAAGTATTGTTGGTATTGCTAGGGTTAATACGTCCTTGTCTCGCGGCGTGCATCCTCGTACAGTGGGGTGAAGGCAGTAAATATTTTTCACGAACTTTTATTGTCAACAATTACTGTCAAGAATGAATCGAAATGAATCTGTTCAGATGGAAATTTGAGACGTTCTGCTATACAAATGGACAGACAATGGTAGATGGACGAGAAAAAGATTGAAAATCAAAGAAACTGAGAGACAGACAGACGTAAAAAAGAGTTAAGTTAACCTGCAGTATGAAGTTCTTGTAGACTTTTTGGTAACTGAGGATAAATCTTATCTCTTGCGCGATAAATGTTGTTCTTAACCAGAGTGATATCATACGTATTACTCAGACAACGTAGGTACGTCTGCTTTTATCAACTCATAGTGCAAAATACAGGGACATCATTTTATTTTTACTTCGATTTTTATTGTACCTGAGTTTTGGAATGTACTTCACTCCCACCCCTTCTAATAGTAAACTTCCAACCCTTCACGACACACAGCCGAGGGCGCGTAAGCAGTACTGAGTTACTGAGTATAGTACGTTTCAGAAATATGTTCGCGTTTTCTAGTGACGAAAGAGCTTTCAATATTGAATCATATTTTCGTACGGGTACTGTCATCCGTTTCCCTATGTCGCATCCCGGTTTCCCCCACCTGCTTCTGTTCGCCCCTCTGTTAAGTCTAGTAGCAGGGCTATCTTAGCTCTTTTCTGAAAACATTAATTTCTGTTAGGAATTGGACGTCTACGTAATATTATACAAGTGTTTAAAATAACTTAAATAAAAGGGCCTCCTTAAGTAATTAACTGTCACGTGATTCCCCCCCCCCTTTTCTACAAACCTGCGACAAAACCACTTGAACGGACAGTAGATAGCATTTCTGAGTGATTTTATCTTTTCGGATCGGGCAGAAGTGAAGATTGAATTTACAGTACGTAAGATACTCTTTTATAGAGTAGGTACAGAATTATTTCAACATGAGTTACTCGTACGAAGGACGAAACTGGTAATTGGAATTAGGTACAATAGTCTATAGTGCGATAATATGCACAAAAGAACTGAAGCCTGTATCGAAATGAACGGCCACCATTTTCTAAAATATGTTTAAATATCCATATTATGATTATTTTTCAATTTAACTTCATTCTCTATATTGTACGCTAATGTGCTATAACAGTACAATATACACCGTATAATTAATACTTCCGAATGGATAGCTGAATTCGTGTGTAAAAACACTAAGTGTTAATACAGTACTGTATTTTGATTAAACAAAAACCTAATGAAAATTATCAAACTCAAAATCGCGATATTTCCTAGTTTACATAAATGGATGAACTACTTTTCTTCCCTCCTATACCTAGTAAAGTGATTTGTATTTTACGCCAGTGTCATCGAACTCCGTCGTGGAAGGGGTAGCAAACGGTGTTTCCTGTTTCAATCGTTAATAGAAAGGTATAGCCAGGTTAATATTAAAAATGTTAGTAAAAATAAAATGATGTCCCTGTATTACTCGGCCGCTCACAAGGATTATCAACAGCTTTTTTTTTTTTCAGTGCGTTACCAAATTTCTGTATGTTAAAAACACTTTCACTGTCTTTGTTAAGATTGTTGTCTCTAAAACTTTCTATCACTTCTCTCTTAGCATTCATTTTAAGAAAACACTTGGCATCCCGTCTTTACACAACGCCAACTTACAATTCCATTGGTTAGAGTTTTGTGAAAACTAAATTTGAAGCCAGATACTATATACAAAGTTTTCCCTCGTTCACTGTGTAGTAGTGGCAAAAAAAAAAAAAAAAAAAAAAACCGGACCGACCCTTGTGGCTGATACAAAAGAATCCTGTGCTGTGTGTTGTGTCAAACTGTGGTAATTTCAATATGGATAGTGAAGTCAGACTGCTATTTAATGTAAAAATACGCAGTTATCTTTGCCGAATAGAGGTAGAAATGTAATATTGATGCCAGATGAAAATAAAACTCTCAAAGTTTTTTCGTCTGTAAGTTTGAGGCACTGAAGGAAACAAAAGACGGTAAGAATCGAAAAAAGGCAATAAATTTCATTGTTACAATTAGTTATACAAGATGGATGTGTTTTGTGACTAGCAAAATTTGAATCTGTGACTCTGAAATCAGCTACAAGGGTCGGTCCGGTTCTTTTTGCCACTACTGTACATAACACAATCTGTAATGTACGAACTTATTCTAGTGGCTGTAAGGCTGTAGTGTTGGTAGGTTAGGTTAGGTCTCTGTGGCTACGGGCGGTTAGGACGACTATTTGCACGTCGGCCATACTGAGGCCTATTGTGCACCTCGAATGTTATGGGATGAATGAGGATGAGGTGTACCAGCCCACCGGCCGCATGTGACCCATCACCCGCTCACCCAATGCTGGCTTCCTACTCTCCCCCGCTCCAAGTTCATACCGCCAAGGTGACCAAGCAGCACAGGATCCATTCCAACGGCCCTTCCAAGGTGTCGAAGTGCCCTTGAATGTGCTCTTAAGGAATGAATCCTCCTGGCAGAGATATTGCGGAAGGCTGGGAACCCAGGAACGATTGCGAAAAGGGCGCCCCCTCCCGTAAGCGGATGAAGACATGCGTCTTGACCTGAATATGGCTATGGAATGAGATGAGGAAAATGAATGATATGATACGAAATCCCGTTTTCTACATGGGACGGGAAGGGAAAATGGACCGTGGCAATGAAAATTTCAACCCGGCATTTACCTAAGTGGAAAAACAAGGAGAAACCAAAGTCAGATTTGTTGGTCCGGGAATCGAATCACGAACCTCCCGAATGCGAGCCCAATGCGATACGCATGAGCCAACTCGCTCGGTTATGTGGTGTTGGTATGTGCACTCGAACTGTGGACTCCGACAAAGTAAACATCACGAGACGGATCGAAGCAGGTGGATAACTTTCTGCGGTAATAAGTTCGTAAACAACATGGAACAGAACTAATGGTTAACTTCGGTACCATCCTCGTTAAGACAATTCATGTGGCGCCATTTGTAATGATCATATTTTTCAAGAGTTCCCTTTTAACTTTTTTGCGTAGCTCATCCACTTTCATTCGGTCAACGTTTCCTGTTGAAATTTTAAATTTATTTTCAAGTAAAACTTATTAGTGGCGACCACAGTTTTGTCAACACTTCTATTTTTTTTCACTATTTGTTAGCTCACTGTCAACAAAATGAGCGATGTCGTAGAGGTCCCAGTACTGATCATTGACTTTGACAACTTCGTCCACGAGTGTCGCCTCGGTTTGTTCACTTTCCTTCGCAAACCTTTTCTCACGATGGGAGTCTAAAATAAACGTAACTAATCATTAGCCATTCCTC
Source organism: Periplaneta americana (assembly GCF_040183065.1). Classification (NCBI taxonomy): domain Eukaryota; kingdom Metazoa; phylum Arthropoda; class Insecta; order Blattodea; family Blattidae; genus Periplaneta; species Periplaneta americana. The sequence goes on along the minus strand of NC_091117.1, from coordinate 194,551,133 downwards.
TAAAAGCATAGATAGTACAGGTGTTTCACTCAAATTTATATCGACGTAAATACGGCCATACGGAAGATTAATTTGGCTAAGTCAGCGTAATTAGCTGGTTAATGTTGTTGATCTTGTTGTTGGTAGGCGCTATTTTACCACTTATCAAATGATGCATATTATTATTATTATTATTATTATTATTATTATTATTATTATTATTATTATTATTATTATTATTATTATGAATTCAATAATATTACAGGTGTAATAAGCAGGTTGCTGTTGTTGATCTTGTTGGTAGATGCTATTTTATCACTTATAAAATGATGCAAGATTTACAAGATTTACAAGATTTTACAAAGATTTTATTGCAAGAAAAAATTACATACAATAACAAATATTTTACAATACTATCGTAATACTCGTATATGAACATTCTTCAAAATTCGAAATTGATTACCAATCTCATAGTAAAATAGCCTACATATTGCAATTTATTGTATAAATACAATGTAACTGGGTCACACCCGAAAAAGCAAGATGCTTGAGGTCGGGTGTGGCCAAGAATGAAAACTGGACAGAAAAAAAAAATAAAATAATAATAATAATAATAATAATAATAATAATAATAATAATAATAATCACAACGGTGATTAAACTGTTAAATGTAATTACACATAAAGTTTAAAAGGAATAAGAATAAAAACAAGAACAAACCAACAAACGGTACCATAGCCTACAATATACATAAACATACTAAGTTAAGAATACAACATTGTCAAAGTGACAGTAAAAAAATAAATTATTATAAAATTATATGCATATTATTATTATTATTATTATTATTATTATTATTATTATTATTATTATTATTATTATTATTAATTCAATAACATTACAAGTGTAATTAGCAGGTTGCTGTTGTTGATTTTGTTGGTAAATGCTATTTTATCACTTATAAAATGATGCATATTATTATTACTATTATTATTATTATTATTATTATTATTATTATTATTATTATTATTAATTCAATAATATTGCAAGTGTAATAAGCAGGTTGCTGTTGTTGATCTTGTTGGTAAATGCTATTTTATCACTTATAAAATGACGCATATTATTATTATTATTATTATTATTATTATTATTATTATTATTGCTATTATTATTATTATTATTATTATTATTATTATTATTATTATTATTATTAATTCAATAATATTTCAAGTGTAATAAGCAGGTTGCTGTTGTTGATCTTGTTGGTAAATGCTATTTTATCACTTATAAAATGACGCATATTATTATTATTATTATTATTATTATTATTATTATTATTATTGCTATTATTATTATTATTATTATTATTATTATTAATTGAATGATATTATAAGTGTAATTAGTTATCATTGCCAGCGGGCATTTACCCATTTGCAGTATGAATAAATGATACACAAAAATTGAATTTCGAACTAAATCAGTTGTAAAACAGTAACGCTATGTAAAATGTAATAACATTATTTACACAGAATGAACCGTAACTAATGTCAATACTTTCAGAGGGTTATTCTTTGAGATATATCAAACAAATAAAGTTGAATACAATTTTGCCCGTTTTTGCTTCCTTTTCTAGATGTACTAAACGAGCAAGTACCATGAAAATTACAATAGATCAAAAAGTAGCAAGTGCCTTAATTAAAAAAAAGAAAAACTATAAACCGATGGATCCGTAAAGTAGGCCTAGGCCTATATCAATTCACTATTTTCTGTCCAATCAGGCAAACCTGATCGCCTGTTGCTTGAGTTTAACTCTGTTAAGTGCTGAAAGTTATTCCAAGAAAAACGACAGTGACGATTACAACGAAGTTAGTAAGTCAAAAAGTACCATTACTATAGGTCTATGGATGATATTAATTGTCATCCCAAGCGACAGATGGCTAGCTGAAGAGAAAGTACGACATTCCTTTGTGCATCACACGACCTTGTTACTGAATTATAATGCATATGAGGAGTGTACAAACTTTCCAAGTGGTTTGGCAAACGGGTAATGAAAGTGTTGGAAAGTGTCAACATGGTTTTTGAGCCGTGGCTAGCTCGTTCGACAGAGCGCATATTAGGCCGGAGTCAGAGAAGAACGAGCGATATCACTTAGCGTTACGGTCCAGTCTGCATTCTTCTTTTAGTTGGTTATTTAACGACGCTGTATCAACTACGAGGTTTTTAGCGTCGATAAGATAGGTGATAGAGAGATGGTATTTGGCGAGATGAGGCCGAGGATTCGCCATGGATTACTTGGCATTCACCTTACGGTTGGTGAAAACCTCGGAAAAACCCCAACCAGGTAATCAGCCCAAGCGGGGATCGAACCCGCGTCCGAGCGCAACTTCAGACCGGCAGGCAAGCGCCTTAACCGACTGAGCCACGCCGGTGGTTCCAGTCTGTATTCTTTTCTCTCATTCTATTAATCATTTACATAAGTCCTTCACTGTAGCCCAGGTGGCAAGATTTCCGGCTACAAACCTAACAGATTTAGGATTCGATTATAGGCGGAAAGTGGACTTAAGTTTAATTGGATGTACAGTTCGTTTTCTACCTTTGCTTTCCTGGAATAAATGCACACCACGTACAGTCTTATAAAAACGTTTTGTCGCACAGATAGGCCTACTTCGTAAGTCCCACAAAGGAGGAGTGCGCATGATTAGACATACAACTAAACAAAACTAATTTTAGATATTTATCAGGTATCACATTACAAACAATGAATTACACCACTGATTAAATAACATATTTTTAAGACGAGCGCTTTCGCCTTAGGGCATCATCAGGTCTGTTATTGACGTAACTTAGAACACATCACATATTCATTATATATGAGGTCTCGCCTACCTCACTGAATATTACACGACTACTATGAAGTAGCCAATGTGTATTAGCATCATTTAATTCGAGAAAAATTCGTTCCGGCACCGGGAATCGAACCCGGGACCTCTCAGCTCTGCGCGCTTAGGAGTTCGGCCGGCACCGTGGATCGTGTCCCGGCGTAGCTCAGTTGGAAAGAGCACTCAGCGCGCAGAGCTGAGAGGTCCCGGGTTCGATTCCCGGTGCCAGAACGAATTTTTCTCGAATTAAATGATGATAACTTAGAACACATTGTAACGTATCTGGTAATAATATGGAACATGCATAAGATAAATATTGCAACAAACATTGGAGTTCTAGGCAAATTGAAAAAAAAAAAAACTTTACAAGTGTGTTAGGATACATAAGCCAATGTATTTATGTCCTGAAATAGAAGAATTAAAGAGATTAAACACGAGGACAGTGTATTACTGTTCACTACACGGTCCGCAACTAGACGATACTGCATGCTCAACGCTTTTAAATGCGGCCACTGATGCTCTCTCCCAGATTTAGGTAGATTATTAATTCATGACTTAATCGAATAAGCAACCACTGTGAAATGACCTGCTCTAACTCGGGCTATAAATCCATTCTATCCCTCTTACAGGTCTACGGAGCGAAGAGTCAATTGACTAGACTCCGGATCTGACAGAAGCCATCAAAAAGCCAATTGGCTAATACCGTTAACTTATGATGATTAAATAACTTGAGCTAACATATCGTCCCCAATAATTCCGTTTTGCTGATCGATGGAGTTGTAATAGAGCCAACTGACTAGTCTACATCCATCGAATCAAGTCATTTTACCAAAGAGCCAACTGGCTAGTCTCTGAAATTGAGACATCTCATCCTGCCTAAGGTTTTTCCGTGGTTTTCCTAAGGCGTTAAGACAAATGTCGGGATGAGCCCTAAAAGAAATGGGCCACGGACCTGCATTCACTTCCCCAGACATTGGTGACGGCTCAAAATTAATGATTATTCACATCGAACTCGGGCCCTAACAGAATTCAATCGTCCCCTTGTACAGATCAATGGAGTCATCAAAGAGCCAATTGGCTGGTCTCCTGATCTGAGAAAAATCATCAAAGAGCCAATTGGCTATTGCCGTTAAGATTAATCCCTACGCGTTCGAATCTTCAAACAGCCAAACTGGCTATTACCGTTTCGTGCCTAGACTTCTCCTCCATCGCGTCTCTCCTCCGGATCAGGTCGCTGTACTTCTGCCCCTCCTCCCCCCCGTATGTTGTAGCTAATCAGTTACGTCCATTTTCGGCTTACCCACTGGAAATTTCTAGCGCTCCTTCACTGGGGCGGCGAAACCCGAAGTGAGACAAGTGGCCAAGAGGCTTGGAGCTCACATATTCAGTTTTTCACAGCCCCAACTCCCCCCTTGCAAGGACATGTTTTCACGTACCTTTAAAGCTTCTCCTCCCACTTCCCCCTCATTCATTCATTCATTCATTCATTCATTCATTCATTCATTCATTCATTCATTCATTCATTCATTCATTCATTCATTCATTCATTCATTCATTCACCTGCCGGTGTTCGTCATAATAAGTATACGTCATGCGGGACGTTTTCGTTCAATGCTAGCACGTTTAGAATCCTTTCTTATATTTTGTGTTTATCTGATAGCGGATTGTAGTTACCTAAATTCGATTTATATAGGGTTTAAGGGGTATAAGTGCCATTATTTTAACTGATGATTATTCATGTCATAGTGAAGAAAAAATGTCCTCACAATTTTTTTCTAATCGCAATATTTAATTAATTATTAAAGTTTACAATATTAGACGTTTGGCAACGTTGCTGGATGGAAAGGAGGGGGTTTACAAGTATACTGTATTTTTTTTTTTTTTTTTTTTTCATGGAGTGCAGTTTCATAGAAAGGACTTTGCCGACAGACCTTCTACTGTCTCCTACTAATTGGTTGTCATAAATAAATGTCTTCCTTACTGTGACGGAAATCTTGTCTTCTCCTGTCAGTAACCAATCACAACCCTTATTCAGAAGAATTGACAGACTCCCGTCAAATCCACGTGGAGGCAGAGTTGCCGCGTCTTTTCCGAATTCCAAGAATCCCGTCAGTCTCATTTCGAGGGTCACCAGGATTGTGGCAACTGTGCAATGTTGGGACGAGGGGACAGGATGGAATTTTCAGAGGTGTTTGTGTAGGAAGTCATAAATCTATAAGTGGGTGTTCAAAGGAGCCACTGAACTGCACTCCTTGAAATAAAATACAGTATACACGGTACAGCTCAATCGGGTACAGACATACCAATACAAAACAGATGCTCTGTTTCAATGCAGGGGCGGACCAGGCCAAATGTTGTTTGCATAAAAAGAGCAGCAAATACAAACTTTTAATCTCATTAATAAACATTATTGTAAATTACCATTTTACTTAACAATATTGCTCCATTTTTATTGTACGTCTAAAAAATAAACAATAATGGTTTACTGCACGAAATCACTCGAGCTTTTTCTCTAATGCAAAATTTTAATCTTTCTCTCTTCCGTAAAGTAGTACCATTTTTAAAAGAAATTTGTAGTTGTGTGATTTTCGAAACGGGGTAAGAGACTCTGAGTTTCTAATAATCGTTGAGAAACAGCTACAAAAGTTCGCCGATTTAGTAATCTTCTTTGCGGAAAACGTTGGTGGTACATCCTTCTTCCTTCTTGCCGCACTTGAATTACGACAACTTTCTCCATAAATTAATAACATATCATGATATTCATGAACTGCGAAGTACATTATAAGTTGCTTATCTAATACCTGTACTGAACTGTCATCCGCTCGGCAGGAGACCTGTGGGCAGGGAGCTTGAACTCAGCTGAGCTGTACGTCTGTGCAGAATACTGTCAGCTGCATGAATCCTGCTGAACGTCTCTCACGCCAGAATATTAACAAATTTAAGCATGTATTATTATTTAATTTTACGAAAACGTAATAGAAGACACAAATATTTATTTAAACCAATATTAACTCTTTGCTAGATACACCTATAAAGTCGCAAGTCTTCAAATTACACCTCACCAAAGGCCTAAAGTTTGAAGTTAAATGATTAATTTTGCCGATGACACAGCTGAAACTGATTGTCAACTTCGGATATAGGCCTAGTGAACCTCTGCGGACTTGCAAATTTCGTTGACTATATCCGAGGTTCACTAAATCCGAAGTGTCTCTCCCCTAACCTTGACTGACAGGAATGAATGAAATTGTGAACAAGAAAATAAAATATTATACAGTAATTAAAATATTTCATTTTTGTGGATTGTATTGCACTGTATACTGTATAGCCTACTATTACAGTTGATTTACTTAATCTATGTTGTCGACCCACGTCCGCTTGCGAAAAACCACGTTCAATGTCACTTATAATATTCGCCTTATCTCTCAAAGAAAACACTTTACGCTTCGACATTTTTATACAGTACATTCACTGTTCGAACACTAGAAACAGACTGATCAGGTAGAAATGACAAACGTTGTTATGGTGTGACTGCGTACTCAGGTTTTGAATTTTCCGGGTCACTCAATGGAAACTGGGAGGGGGTTGATGGAGTTTGAAATCCACCGGAATCTTACCTTCATCAATTTATGCTCTAGACATAATGTCCCTTCTCTTTTAATAAAAGAAGGCTGTTGTTTCGATGCTATCCGTCATAATGGAAATGTTTCTGAGAACAAGAGGCAACCCTTTGACGGTGAAGGATTAGAAATAACAGTAGAGTAGTGTGCCTGAGAACAGAATGGCAGCTCTTCGACGGTGGAGTGAGGCAAGGTCGTCACGCGTTGCCTGAATTTACAGTACAGCTCATTGTCTAGGAATCACTAATCCTACCTTTGTCCTTTGACTAAAGGAGTAGAAACTTAAAGTGGCCCCCAGCGTGGCTCAGTCGGTTAAGGCGCTTGCCTGCCGGTCTGAAGTTGCGTTCGGGCGCTGGTTCGATCCCCGCTTGGGCTAATTACCCCAACCGTAAGGTGAATGCCAGGTAATCTATGGCGAATCCTCTGCCTCATCTCGCCAAATATCATCTCGCTATCACCAATCTCATCGACGCTAAATAACCTAGTAGTTAATACAGCGTCGTTAAATAACCAACTAAAAAACTTATAATGTAGTTCTAAACACATTCTTTCAATTTTATACAGGGACATCATTTTATTTTTACTAACATTTTTAATATTAACCTAGCTATACCTTTGGATTAACGGTTGAGAACCGGAAACACCGTTTGCTAACCCCTTCCACGACTGGAGTTCGATGATACTGGCGTAAAATACAAACAAATCACTTTACTAGGAATAGGAGGGAAGAAAAGTAGTTCATCCATTTACGTAAACTAGGAAATATCGCAATTTTGAGTTTGATAATTTTCATTATGTTTTTGTTTAACCAAAATACAGTACAGTATTAACAATAAGTGCTTCTATTCACGAACTGAGTTATCCATACGAACGTATTCATTATGCAGTGTATATTATACTGTCTACAGCACATTAGCGTACAATATAGAGAATGAAGTTAAATTGAAAAATAATCATAATATGGATATTTAAACACATTTTTTTTAAATGGTGGCCGTTCATTTCGATACAGGCTTCAGTTCTTTTGTGCATATGATCCCACTATAGACTATTGTATCTAATTCCGATTACCAGTTTCGTCCTTCGTACCAGTAACTCATGTTGAAATAATTCTGTACCTACACTATAAAAGAGTGCCTTACGTACTGTAAATTCAATCTTCACTTCTGCCCGATCAGCACAGATAAAATTACTCAGACATGCTATCCGTCCAAGTGGTATGTTGCAGGATCGTTAAAAGGGGGAAATCACGTGACAGTTAATTACTTAACGAGGCATTTTTATTTTAGTTATTTTAAACAGTTGTATAATATTACGTAGACGTTCAATTCCTAATAGAAATTAATGTTTTGAGAAAAGAGCAGAAGCAGGTGGGGAAAATCGTGATGCGACGTAGGCAAACGGACGACAGTACCTGTGCGAAAATATGATTCAATATTGAAAGCTCTTTCGTCACTGGAAAACGCGAACATATTTCTGGAACGTTCTATACTCACTAACTCAGTACGTTTACTATATGCGGCCTTGGTTCTGTGTGGAGGACAGCTGGAATGTCATTAGTTTAGTAGAAGGGGTGAGAGTGAAGTACATCCAAAAACTCAGGTACAATAAAAATTGAAGTACAAATAAAATGATGTCCCTGTACAATAAGGTCTGACTTCAAATAAGAATTTGTCAGAATACAACTCTTGTAACTTCAATTTTTAAGGTCACTATAACCGAAGCGAGGATTCACTATAAACGGAAATATTAATGTACTTTTTAACGTATGCGGGTCGGGACCAACGATTTAGGTTCACTATAGCTGAATGTATAGGAGTGAACTGTAGTTAAATGAGTTCGAGGTAAGAATGAATTCAGCATTCTAAAATGGAAGCCAGGACACACGAACTGGGACGTGTCGTTCCGTGAGCTGAGACCGCTGTCGTAGCGGAGAAACGAAGCTTGGAGTTTGATTCCTTCATGTTCTGTTTCCTTCTTAATGGTAGTCCCATACCAAAGAGAATCTGAAGCCTTGATATTTATCACTGCAAAATAATGGAGTAAATCAGATTTATAAACTAGCCAGTCATCCTTGGTGGCCGAGTGGCTAATACGTTTGCAGTTGTGGCTCAGCTTCGCGAGAATAAACAGCGTATTCCGAATCTCACCGGTCCGGTGGCATCAATGACGTCACGGTTGCAGCGAAATAAGGAACAAAACTGCTGGAAGAATCGATGCTGTCATGGCGACTGTACAAGTTGTTGTCTGTGCTACGCTAGCAAATTTTTGCGAAATTTTCGTACTCCCATCTCGTTCAAAGAAAAGATAGCATAAACAATTTATTTCTTGAACCGGTAGTAATAACTGGTCCGTTGACATGTTCGCTCATAAGCCATTAACATATTGTTTTTACGTCGTGCTCATTACAAACAATACAGCAGAACTAAAGCAGAACACATCGCCATGACACAACAGTGCACGATGTTATTCGTCTGCTAATTCCCGCCCTATACAAGAACCAATCAGATTCACTGATGGAGACTGCCACCACCTCTGCAAGTTGATGATACCGGTGCGACACCGGTGAAGCATCAATGACGTCATCGGTGGAATTCGGAACACCGTGATGCCATCGGATTGCTCACCGGTGAGATTCGGAATACGCTCATAGTCAGTGAATTTTTAAGGTGACTATTACAATTTTACTACGTCATGTTACTACTGATCAATAAAACGCTACGAAAGGACGTCTTTCAACCAATCATGGCTGATTGTCGCATAATTTTATCATATCTCTAGCATTTGTTTATTTGTATCACTTCCTAGCATTTGTTTTTTTGTTTGCCAACATTTCAAACTGCAAATTCTTTACTGTACTATAAAACATGCTTTGCGATCGTCATTTTTTCCCGCATAGATAGTTGACTGAAAATGGCGGCTCCGTTCAAACGTTTTGGTGACGGTAACGTTAGTGAAATAGAATTTTAGTAAGCCAATTAATATCTATTATATTGTATTAGAGTACTTTATTTATTCTAATTTTTATATACTTTCTTCTGTTTTATCACCTCCCTACCATTTGTTTCTTTGTTTGCCAACATTTCAAACTGCAAATTCTTTACTATACTATAAAACATGCTTTGCGATCGTCATTTTTTCCCGCATAGATAGTTGACTGAAAATGGCGGCTCCGTTCAAACGTTTTGGTGACGGTAACATTAGTGAAATAGAATTTTAGTAAGTCAATTAATATCTATTTTATTGTATTAGAGTACTTTATTTATTCTAAATTTTATATACTTTCTTCTGTTTTTACCACCTCCCTACCATTTGTTTCTTTGTTTGCCAACATTTCAAACTGCAAATTCTTTACGGTACTATAAAACATGCTTTGCGATCGTCATTTTTTCCCGCATAGATAGTCGACTGAAAATGGCGGCTCCGTTCAAACGTTTTGGTGAAGGTAACATTAGTGAAATGGAATTTTAGTAATATCTATTTTATTGTATTACAGTACTTTATTTATTCTAATTTTTATACACTTTCTTCTTTTTTATCACCTCCCTACCATTTGTTTCTTTGTTTGCCTACATTTCAAACTGCAAATTCTTTACGGTAGACTACTATAAAACATGCTTTGCGATCGTCATTTTTTCCCCGCATAGATAATCGACTGAAAATAGCGGCTCCGTTCAAACATTAGTGAAATAGAATTTTAGTAATATCTATTTTATTGTATTAGAGTACTTTATTTATTCTAATTTTTATACACTTTTTTCTGTTTTTATCACCTCCCTACCATTAGTTTCTTTGTTTGCCAACATTTCAAACTGCAAATTCTTTACGGTACTATAAAACAGGCTTTGCGATCGTCATTTTTTCCCGCATAGATAGTCGACTGAAAATGGCGGCTCCGTTCAAACGTTTTGGTGAAGCTAACATTAGTGAAATAGAATTTTAGTAAGTCAATTAATATTTTATTGCATCAGAGTGCTTTATTTCTTCTAATCTTTATATACTTTCTTCTAATCGTGTAATAGTCAATTAAATCTCACTCGAGTTTTGATTTTCTCTAGATAAATCAAAACCTCTAGTGAGATTATTGTTGATAACATATATAGCTCTGAAGACCATGACGTAGATTCGAGGCACGTGAAAGAATTCTCCATTTTCATATACAATTGAATGGCACCGCTTCTTCTGGAGAAGAAGCGTAGTAGTAAATACATGCCCCATTCTACGTAGTACTGAGGTCAAGAAAGTATGAAAACTCTACCTTCCTGCATCAGTACCATGTACACCAGGGGTTCTGAATCTTGAAGATTGTGAGCACCGCCACACGTGATGCTGCTTAGTCACCTTGACGGCAAGAAACTTAGGGCGGAGGAGTGTAGAGGGCCCCCATTGGATGAGCGGGTGAGGAGTCATGTGGCCGGTGGGCTGGTACACCTCATCCTCATTCACCCATATGTCCTACATGTCCTGCCCATCCCAAACATCTGGATTTAATGATCTCAATTATGTCAGGTGAAGAATACAATGCGTGCAATTTTGCGTTGTGTAACTCTCTCCATTCTCCTGTAACTTAATCCCTCTTAGCTCCAAATATTTTCCTAAGCACCTTATTCTCAAACACACTTAACCTCTGTTCCTCTCTCAAAGTGAGAGTTCAAGTTTCACAACCACACAGAATAACCGATAATATAATATTTACTTACTTACTGGCTTTTAAGGAACCCGCAGGTTCACAGCCGCCCTCACATAAGCCCGCCATAGGTCCCTATCCTGAGCAAGATCAATCCAGTCTCTATTATCATATCCCACCTCCCTCAAATCCATTTTAATATTATCCTCACATCTACGTCTCGGCCTCCCCAAAGGTCTTTTTCCCTCCGGCCTCCCAAATAATACTCTATATGCATTTCTGGTTTCGCCCATACGTGCTACATGCCCTGCCCATCTCAAACGTCTGGATTTAATGTTCCTAATTATGTCAGGTGAAGAATACAATGCGTGCAGTTCTGTGTTGTGTAACTTTCCTCATTCTCCTGTAACTTCATCCCTCTTAGCCCCAAATATTTTCCTAAGCACCTTATTCTCAAACACCCTTAACCTATGTTCCTCTCTCAAAGTGAGAGTCCAAGTTTCACAACCATAAAGAACAACCGGTAATATATCTGTTTTATAAATTCTAACTTTCAGATTTTTTGAGAGCAGACTGGAAGGTAAAACCTTCTCAACCGAATAATAACAGGCATTTCCCATATTTATTCTGTGTATAATTTCCTCCCGAGTATCATTTATATTTGTTACTGTTGCTCCTAGGTATTTGAATTTTTCCACCTCTTCAAAGGATAAATTTCCAATTTTTATATTTCCATTTCGTATCATATTCTCGTCACGAGACATAATCATATACTTTGTCTTTTCGGGATTTACTACCAAACCTATCTCTTTACTTGCTTCAAATAAAATTTCCGTGTTTTCCCTAATCGTTTGTGGATTTTCTCCTACCATATTCACGTCATCCTCATAGATAAGCAGCTGATGTAACCCGTTCAAGTCCAAAACTTCTCTGTTATACTGGACTTTCCTAATGGCATACTCTAGAGCAAAGTTAAAAAGTAAAGGTGATATAATTGTTTTATAAATTCTAACTTTGGATGGATGATAAAAGTTTCTGAACAGGCATTTCCCATATTTATTCTGCGCTTAGTTTCCACCCGAGTGTAATTTATATTTGTTACTGTTACTCCAAGATATTTGAATTTTTCCAACTCTTCAAATGATAAATTTCCAATTTTTATATTTCCATTTACGTACAATATTCTGGTCACGAGACATAATCATATAATTTGTCTTTTCGGGATTTACTTCCAAACTTATCTTCTTATTGTTTCAATTAAAATTGCCGTGTTTTCCCTAGTAGTTTGTGGGTTTTTTCTAACAAATTCACGTCACCCGCATAAACAAGCAGCTGATGTAACCCGTTCAATTCCAAACCCTGTCTGTTATCTTGGACTTTCCTAATGGCATATTCTAGAGCAGTGATGTCAAAGGAAGCGCATTTTTCTGACCTTGACGTCGTGCGCGGGCATTAAGCGCTAGGTATGCTAGGAGGAATAAGCAGCCTGTTGGATTAAGAAAACAGTGGTGCACAAACTTCAAACGGAACGTGAAATTTTATGTCGTTACTTTTATATGGCTTCTTTCTGTTTGTTATTTTGTATATTCTCTGTAAAACAAAAGTACTAACACCTATTTCTTAGCTTAATATTGCAGTTGTGTTTTAAACGTTAATAACATAATAAAGAGTAAAGAAGGAATATTCACACAAAATCCATAATAACTACAACTATACTGTATTAATTGAATTAAACACATCATTCATAAAGAAAGTGATATCCCAAAGAAAGACACTGAATATGACATGATAAGTTGAAATTTATATTGATGGTATCTTTAGCCTTATAAAAGTAATCAAAACAATATTATAGTATAAAGCAAAGTTGTCTAGGTATATGTTTTAACTGTAACTAATATTACATAATAAAACTCTTATCGCATTATGCTTTTAGGTGATATTGGCGCGCAACTTTCTGTTATCAGAATATTAAATTATCTCGAAATCTGCTTAAGCTATAGAGCTGACGTTTTACCAACACATAGGCACATATCTTTTGTTTGTGATGTAACAGTATTTGCTTTGTTAATTCATTTCCTTACAAACATTTTTCATGCGAATATTTTCAAACATTTTAATACACTATCTTCAGTAATACGTATTTACGATATATTAGATATATGAAAACATTGTTTTAGTACTAAACAAACATATCTGAAAATTTCACTTTTCTGTAAAAAAGTTGAGAAAATATTCCTTTTGAATAAAAAAGCAAACTCGTGAAAAATGAACATTAAAATTAAAACTTACATTCTTATGATGCACTTATACTTCTCAGACAAATCTAAAAATTAACATGGATACAGTTTTAATAAGATCTCTTCCCTTTATCCATTGAATCAGTGCTGGCCATCCCTGAATATAGCTCGACCAAGCGGCATATACTACCTCCTTTGTCTGTCTCTTTCCTTTCCGCTGTAAAGCGCTCAGGCTCTCCTGGACTCTAAGGCGCGCGCTTGCTCCTATGGGCATCAGTTGACATCACTGTTCCAGAGCAAAGTTAAAATACAAAGGTGATAGTGCATCTCCTTATTTGGTTCGCAGTGAATTTTAAAAGCAACTGACAGAAACTGGTCTATACTGACTCTGTTGTACGTTTCATTGAGACACAGGTCTACAAGTTCAAATTCTGTCGCTCGGACAGGATGACCTATACTCTGGAGAGAACTGCGAGTGCGTGGAACTCGTTTCGCAAAATGCGGATAACTTTGAGCGATCTCCCTGATGACATTTTGTTTGAATCTTCCTGCTGCTGCTTGTTCTGGAAACTGCTCGCAGGTTTGTTGCAGTCCCGGCAGTAATTGCTCTCGCGGGACATTCACCTGCTGCACTTGGTTGCAGTTCCAATATATTATTATCAGCAAGTTCATTTCTGAAGCCGTTCAGAATAGCTTTTTTCCCTCCCCTCGTTGATGTAATGATTACAGGTTCGACTTGCATTTGGGTTTACTCGTACTTGATGATTTTGACTAAAAAATAAATTTCAGTCTCATAGCAACGCCAATAGAAATAAACTTCAGTCTCATAGCAACGTTGCCGAATACGTTTTCCCTAAGACCCATTTACCCGAAAAACTGTTTTTTCACATTCATTTCCTCAAAACGAATCTCCCGATGTCACCTTCCCGATTCCCCTTTTTCCGACATGTCATTGGAGCTATGCTCCCAATAAAGAATTATATACGTTGGTGTAAGAGTGAAATTTATTTGTATTGACGTTGCTGTGAGACAAAATTATTTCTATTGACGTTGCTGTAAGACTGAAATTTATTTGTATTGATGTTGCTGTGAGACTGAAATTTATTTCTATTGACTTGCTATGAGACTGAAATTTATTTGTATAGACGTTGCTTTGAGACTGAAATTCATTTCTATTACTTGCTATGAGACTGAAATTTATTTTGTATTGACGTTACTATGAGACTGAAATTTATTTTGTGTTGACGTTGCTATGAGACTGAAATTTATTTTGTGTTGACGTTGCTATGAGACTGAAATTTATTTTGTGTTGACGTTGCTATGAGACTGAAATTTATTTTGTGTTGACGTTGCTATGAGACTGAAATTTATTTTGTGTTGACGTTGCTATGAGACTGAAATTTATTTTGTGTTGACGTTGCTATGAGACTGAAATTTATTTTGTATTGACGTTGCTATGAGACGGAAATTTACTTTGTGTTGACGTTGCTATGAGACTGAAATTTATTTTGTGTTGACGTTGCTATGATACTGAAATTTATTTTGTATTGACGTTGCTATGAGACGGAAATTTACTTTGTATTGACGTTGCTATGAGACTGAAATTTATTTTGTATTGACGTTGCTATGAGACTGAAATTTATTTTGTATTGACGTTGCTATGAGACTGAAATTTATTTTGTATTGACGTTGCTGTCAGACAAAATTATTTCTATTGACGTTGCTGTGAGACAAAATTATTTCTATTGATGTTGCTGTGAGACTGAAATTTATTTCTATTGACTTTCTATGAGACTGAAATTTATTTGTATAGACGTTGCTTTGAGACTGAAATTCATTTCTATTACTTGCTATGGGACTGAAATTTATTTTGTATTGACGTTGCTATGAGACTGAAATTTATTTTGTGTTGACGTTGCTATGAGACTGAAATTTATTTTGTGTTGACGTTGCTATGAGACTGAAATTTATTTTGTATTGACGTTGCTATGAGACGGAAATTTACTTTGTATTGACGTTACTATGAGACTGAAATTTATTTTGTATTGACGTTACTATGAGACTGAAATTTATTTTGTATTGACGTTGCTATGAGACTGAACTTTATTTCTATTGACTTGCTATGTGACTGAAATTTATTTGTATAGACGTTGCTGTGAGACTTAAATTCATTTCTATTGCATGCTATGAGACTGAAATTTATTTCTATTGACGTTGCTGTGAGACTGAAATTTATTTCTATTGACTTGCTATGAGACTGAAATTTACTTCTATTGACGTTGCCGTGAGACTGAAATTTATTTCTAATAGGAATAATGTATTCTGGAATTTCTATTGACGTTGCTATGAGACTGAAATTTATTTTGTATTGACGTTGCTATGATACGGAAATTTATTTTGTATTGACGTTGCTGTGAGACTGAAATTTATTTTTATTGACTTGTTGTGAGACTGACATTTATTTTGTATTGACGTTGCTGTGAGACTGAAATTTATTTCTATTAATTTGCTATGAGACTGAAATTTACTTCTATTGACGTTGCTGTGAGACTGAAATTTATTCATATTAGGAATAATGCATTCTGGAAATTGTCCGGAATCTATTAAAAGTCAAAAAAAAAAAAAAAACAAAAACATTAGTAAAAATGTACAAGATAAGTGGTGACAGTTTTTGAAATGTTACATAATTTTGCATAAAACCAATGAAAGAGGACAGTTGCAAGTGAAAACAGTAAGAAACTTGTTAAACACTGAAAGTGAACTCAAAATATTTTGCTCTGAGTTTTACGACTATACAAAATTTGACAAAAATTTATTTAAAAAAGTTTTTTCAAGTGAAAAATATACCAAAAAATTTAATGAAGGGTGTGAAGCAGAGACATCCTCATTCAGTATGGATTAATGAGAGTAGTATAGAGGTTTTTAATATTTATTTACAGTTATACTCTCTTCTTTGTGTAGCGCATAGTTACAGTTATATAGATCGTTTTACATAAATGTTACTAGTAGGCTATGCAACAATTTCTTCCATACAAATATTACCATGGATTGTTCTTCAGGAAATACGGTAAATTTAAACTATATATTTGTGACTTTGTAGGAATTTTTAGTATTCGGAAAACATTCGGGAATGTCAAACTGTTTGAAATAGAATGATTCTGCGGGAAGAAAACGGACCTCAATACCAGAAAGTTACTGAAACAGAAGAAAGTGCTGTGCGCGCATCCGTTCCACTTTCGTTGGCACCACACTCATGCAACGGGACACACATGGCAGCGATGGAGTTGCATCACAAACGGAAGAATAATTGTGACCACTAATCACTAAGCAATAGAATTATTTCTTTCTTGTTGTGACAGACAATTAGTTAACCACACTAACTGTGGTTGTGGTGATAGAGCAATTTCTCTCTGGTGTTCTATCTCGGGAAAGTAGTCCTGCCTGCAGGCCACGTACTTGTATAACTACTCCATATTGATGTAAATCTTGTACGTTTTTCCTTACAACACGCAACATATCGCATTTAATATGGTCGGCTTACAAGCAAAACACAATAAGTCAAAAATATTACTTCTGAGGAAAAAAAGCGTTTGGAAGATCTTAACAAAACTGAATCCTTCTTCTTCTTCTTCTTCTTCTTCTTCTTCTTCTTCTTCTTCTTCTTCTTCTTCTACTTCAGGCATTAGACCTCTCGGTCTGTTGCGTCTCTTTGATCCAACCATCTTCTTTTGGGTCTTCCACTGTCCCTTTTAACTTTCGGTTTATAATTTAGGATCTTCTTAGGTAGTCTTTCATTGTTCATTCTGTTTACCAGTGGCGTAGCATGAAATTTTGAGCAGGGGAAGCTAATTCAAGTTGTCTTTCATGTAATATGAGAAAACGTGTTACAAAAATATAGTCTTAAAATTAATAGTAGTCAATGTCAAGTCAGCAGTCGAAGATTGGTTGGAACCTCGTAAGTAACACCAATAGGGCATGACCTCAAATGGTACGTAGTAAAATATGATTTCACGGTTTACACGTATATCTAACAAATAGACACGTATACGTATAACATTAGCTCACTCCCTGTCATAGTTAGAGTAATCACAAGATTAACGGTCAATAGATACAGTATTAGTATCATTACGTAAGTATGCATCTGTCATTTGGTTGTGTCCTTCATTGACAGCAAGGGAGTCGGTCATTTGTTTTTTAGATCACACTTTTGTTCGTAAGTCAGTCTTGATAATAGAATTGTCCTAAAAATTCAAGTAAATTAGTGTCAGGAACTGTTATTTCACTCATTATTTATTATATCAGCCACAATGCACACTAACACTTCAACTGAACACAACTGACGAAAAGGGATAACTCGGAAACTACTTATTTTCAATGTCAAAGCTAGCTTCTTGCGAGCCTTGCGACCAGGATAGTTCAGTTAGGAAGGGATGGAAAATCTGCGGGGTGGGTTACACAGAAGGATGAGTGTAAGAAACCAGTCTGCTTGGAAGCTGGTGTGTGCAGGCTTCTTGTTTACTGCTGTATCACAAATCATCCTGAGCTGCCGCATCACAATATTTAACGCGTAAATATAAATTCTATTAAAATTAATAAATAATTCTGTCCATACACTGCAGGTTTTTTATGAAATTATTATTAACTGGGGAAGCTAAGCTTTTTAGCTTACATTGACGCTACGCCACTGCTGTTTACGTGGTCTTTCCATGTTTGTCTATAATCATCTACTCTATTGTTCAATTCGTATATTTATAGAAGATTTCGGATGTCCTCATTACGTAGTCTATACCTTTTGTGACTCCTAGGCATCCTCTCAGAAATTTAATTCCTGCTGCTTGTATTTTACTACGTGTTTTTGTATCAAGGGTCCAAGTTTCACTGCCATATAATCCGCATGGAACTACCATTGTTTTATAGGATTTCATGTATGTTTCCTTTATAACTTTGCCTTTTAGAGTTCTCCTAATAGTTCCACAAATTCGATTAAATTTTTCTATCTTCTTTTCTGCATCTATCTCTCCCATATATGATAGATGGCACCCCAAAAATTTAAAGGAACTTACTTGTTCAATTCCTTGATTTTGTATTAATAGTTTACATCTGAGAGGAAATTTTCCCTGAAAAGCCATCGACTTAGTTTTCTGGACAGATATTTCTAAGTTATATTCTCCAGCAATTGTTTGTAATTCAAAAATTGATCTTTGTAAGATATCTTCATTATCTGATATAAGAACCTGATCATCTGCAAATAGAAGGGTACTTAAAAAATTTTTCATATTAAAATTATCTTGAAAGTTTAATTAAAAAAACTTAATCCTCAAAATATTATTTTTAGTACGTTGTTTCTCTTTATGTGTATTTAAGTTTTCCATACAGAGCAAGGTGGATCATACATTCCGCAGTCGGCCTAGGTAGCGTAGTCGGTATAGCGCTGGCCTTCTGAGCTCGAGGTTGCGGGTTCCATCCCGGCCTACGTCAATGACATTTAAGTGTGCTTAAATGCGACAGGCTCATGTCAGTAGATTTACTGGCATGTAAAAGAACTCCTGCGGGACAAAATTCCTGCACGCCGGCGACGCTGATATAACCTCTGCAGTTGCGAGCGTCGTTAAATGAACCATAATTTAAATTTTACATTCCGCATGGGAGTCGCATTCGAGAGGTCCGCTGTTCGATTCCCGGACCGGCTAACCTGACTGTGGTTTTTCCGTGGTTTTCCACAATTATTTAGACAAATGCCGGGTTGCAATTTTCATTGGCACGGTCCATTTTCCCATCCCCTCCCGTGAACAAAAATAATTTAGATTTTATATTATATCATTCATCTTGTTTAATAGACATATTCAGGTCAAGACGCATGTCTTCATCCGCTTAAGGAAGGGGGCGTCCTCTCCATAACCGTCCCTGGATTTCCAGCCTTCCGCAATATCTCTGCCAGGATTCATTCCTTAAGAGTGCTTCGGCACCTTGAAAGGACCATTGGAATGGATCCTGTGCTGCTTGGTCACCTTGGCGGTATGAACTTAGGGCGGGGGAGTCCCCGTTGGGTGAGGGGTCACATGCGGCCGGTGGGCTGGTACACTTCATCCTCATTCATCCCATAAATTCGGGGTGCACAATAGGCCTCAGTATGGCGACGTGCAAAGGGTCGTCCCTAATCCGCCCCTAACCACCGTTACCTAACCTAACCTAATTTTCCAATAATTATTATAGCCTAAGTTTACACACATACATTAGCTACATTACATACGCCTTTTTCTCAGAAGTAAAATTTTTGACTTAATGTGTTTTGCTTGTATACCGACGATATGAAGAACAGCTAACGCTGAACGAGGAAATTAGTATTGTTTCGGTGTTTCTTCACACCATCCTCAGAGCCTACTAGATCTCGGCGTCATCTCGAACTTCGCTGCCTGTTGTGTGGGTGCGTTCGATTGTGAAGAAACACCGAAACAGCTGTAAGCCGCACATGCTTATACAGGGACATCATTTTATTTTTACTTGCATTTTTATTGTACCTGCATTTCTGAATGTACTTCACTCTCACCTCTTCACTAATGTCCTTGCTCCCGTCAGACACACAAACTTACTGCCGCTGTTGCATTCGAAGTCTTCAAGCAGTGAAGTAAACACTGCAGTGTATAGTGTGTTTCAGAAATATGGTTGCGTTTTCTATAGAAGAAAGAACCTATATTAATAATATTGTACTAAAAAAATTATATTCAAGAAACGATAATTTCAATTTCAGGGAATATGCTTCAAAATGTTTTTAATAATATGCATAAAAGAATTGAAGCCTGCATTGTAATGAACGGCAACCATTTTCAGCAATTTATTTAAAAATTCAGATTAGCTTATTTTGAATTGAGGTGGCTAGAAGCAAAGGAATGCTAGTGACATTTGTAATAACATGAGTTAAGTGCATCCAGTGTAAGCTAAAGTATCTAAAATTTTAGTGGCAAAGGTATATTTTAATCGCATCACACATGAAAATTTAAATAAAAATTTCACCGATTTTACGAAAGCTTAAATATTTAAACCTCATTTTCTCAAAAGTAACTTAAGTGCACTTACAGTCCTTTACTTACGACCCCCTCAATTTAAATGCACTCTCTATATTGTATGTTAACACCAATACTTAATATGCTAAATAAAGTAGACATTACATAACGAACATAGCCGCCTGAAAAGTTGAGTTTTTGAAAAAAAAAAATGTTACTACTCTACTGTATTTTGATAAATTCCGTAAAAGTGATGATCAAACTGAAAATCGTAATATCGTATTTCCCTACAACATAAATGGATACACTACTTTTCTCTCCTCCTATAGCTAGTAAAATGATTTTTTACATATTGAACTAGTAACACCAAACTCCTGTAATGGAAGGGGGCAACAGTGTTTCCGAGTATAGCCAGGTTAATGTTAAAAATGTTGGTAAAAATAAAGTGATGTCCCTGTACAATTAACATGAGTAAGATCGCCATTTAATCAATTATTTATGTTCAAGTGTTAAAAGTAGTGTACGAAAGATTTAACATGAAATTCTATCTTTTATTATCGCAGAATGCTGAAGGTGAAAACCGAAATAGTCGTAAATAAATACCAGAAGGAATAATGCGTTTGTTTAATTGAATTTTTCACAGTTAAATTGGGAAATATACACGGTGGATGGTAACCTCTGCACCAAAATTGAAGAGGTGATTCTACATGTTAAATATAACAAAACTTTTAATACACTTTTCCTTCGATGAAGCGCCGTTAAGCGGGGAAAAATAAATCGTCGTTGTTCCTGCAATAACTCCTATGTGACATATTTATCGATTCAGATTTTTGCTCTATTAAATAACTTAAATAGTGATACAGCAAATAATAAAATCTCCTGTATGTAATTATATTTTTTTGTTTTAAAAATGTAAGAATTCACAGTCTCCTATGTACGGCTGCTATAGGATGAATAAATGTGTTTTTTCTTCCTACTGAAAAATGTTATATTTTGCACATAGGAGTTATTGCAGGAACAACGACGAAATAGTCTTTGTCCAATGTTTGCAGCGCTCTATTGCGGTAATGGCCCGAGAGAAATGGCTGGTTGCTATACAAGTACATAAGTAAAAATAATTTGAACAGTTAGGTAATATCACAGCCTAGTATATACAGTCGCGAAGCTCAATACGTAGTAAATATGCAAACATTAGGTAGTTGCTCACCACTAGGATCGCTAATACCGCCTCATTACAGGCAATGCAAAATAGTACCGTCACAGCCTATTGTTTCTAGCACCCTCAAAACTCAAAATTCGTGACTGTATATAGTAGACTGCGGTAATATCTTGAATCTTTTTCGCAAATTAAACCGTTTAGCCATGAATTTAAACTGAATAACAGCGAAATCGTTGAAATAAATCTTACAAGGCAGCGCATGTCGCGTATTACCGTCTGAATACAGCAAAGGGGGAGGGGAAGGTAAGAAGTGCAAGCCGAGCTTGCTTAGAGTTATTACAGCAGCCGTGATGTTGCCAAATGCTTCATAGAAACATAGCGATTTCCCCTAAAACTGTAAATGTTATAGAAAAAACTTATTTAGATTTTAAAATCTCTCCTCATGATCTATTACCAGTTTCATTTTGGTGCAGAGGTTACCATCTACTCTAAATTTAAGCATAAGTCTACTTTCTCCTTGCATGTAGAAGAATAATATGTTGTCCAAATGCGAGGTTGAATTCAATATCAGGGCTGGAGAACTTCTGCAGATTTTCTTTGTTTGCGTTGAACACGCCATGCTCTCAGGTTCCAACTCACCGGCAATAAAGTAAGAGATGTTAACCTTGACCTCACCTCGAGCATCAACGACAGTATTGTGAAAGAAGAGGAAGTGAAGCGAGAAGTGGATGTCACTCCTAAAACAACTACTGAAGTCTGTCGAAAAGAGTACGTCGCCGTCACCTACGCAGGGCAATACTCTTTTTCTCTGCAAAGTTATTTGAAACCCAACAAGTAGCGTAAAGAAAGAGTATGTTGTCCTATTGGCTATTCGATCATCCAAACATAAAAACAAACAAAGAACAAACAAATCCGTTTGAGCGGCAGTCCATGGAGGACCGAGGTCTACCAGCCGACTGTTGGTCTAACGTATACATGCATCGGCAGAGGTGAACGATCATCCAACCAGTATGGGGGCAAAGATGATTCCTCTAGTCGTTATAGTTGGCTAATTCCGGTACTGACTGTAGCTTCCCAAATTCACCACGATGCTGAATACCGGTCTCATACACTGGCCGAAGTTTCATGAGGAAATTTCTTTCCGCATGAAGATTCAAACAAGCACTCATTCCGTAACGCTACAAAGTATGACGCTTGAAACCAAGCGGCGCGGGACCAAACATGAAGATGCTGTTATACTTGATATATTTCACGTCATCAATTTCTCACATAAAGCAGTGGATCTCACATTTTCGCATATGGTGGCACTAGTAATATTCATTACATGTACGAGCTATTCCATCTCAAATCGACCGAAATATAGAGAAAATTGACCATACAATTTCTACATACAATACAACTTTTTTTGTACGGAGAGAACTGTGATGCAATGCTTTGTGCAAAGTTTGAGGCATGAGTACTTCATAGTGTTTAAATTAAAAATATTTAAATTTATCGTATTTTCATAAAATTAGGAAATTTAAACTGTTGTAGCTCCGAAACCCTTTCACCCAATGATCAAAATCATGGTTTACTTTGATGCTGAGAAATTAAAGTTTATATTGACATATAAAGAGATTTTCTTACTTTTTATGGAAATGGAGAAATTTAGATTTTCCTAATTAAGACGCCTTTGCCAAGGAAAAAAATATTTTAAAAATATATAGTTAGATTCCTCATTGAAAGTACAAATAAACACATATTTTTTACTGATGGCACGTTGATAAGGAAGTATTGAAAATATCAAATAAAGGAAATAAATAGTACGCGTGTGAAGTAACCAGCTGACTGTGAGACGGGAGCTAGCCGAGACAAGCAAGGCCAGGAGACATAAACACGTGATGTGTCGTCTATCAGCGCATAGTTGTGCTAGCTTTATCACAGGTTTTCATAAACACAGGAGTAAAATGACGCCCAATGCTCGCTTATCTTCAGCTCTCGGCCAGCGCGTGCGGTACTGCGCCGTTCAAGTCTAGGAGTGTGAAAATAATTTATTTAATACCCTCGAAACTTATTGCCGTGCCACCAAGCAAACAATGCCGAATCCCTCTTAATAATGCAAGGTTTTTTCTCAATATTTTTTTTACATTTTTACAAATGGGCAAAAACCTAAAAGTAAATAAAATCAGATTATCTGTCTCTCTGTGCATAATAAAAATAAGGATTACTTCTTAACATAACCTACCAAATGTCAGCATCAAAATAAGCTCTCGTTCAATGTTCTGCAGTAAATGGTTCCAGTGTTCTGAGCGCTGAAAGAGGCTAGTTTTTATAAAATACGCTAAATTTGTCGCTCAATAATACGAAAACCGTTTGACTTTCGATAGTATATTTTTGAAAATGCACTCTCCTCAGCACCTTGTATAAATAGGGAAAAAATTATTGTACTTATAAAAAATGCGAGGTTTTTTATTGATAGATTTCATATGGAATAGCCCATACAGTCTTAGAAGAAAGTTTTGTCGCACAGATACTTTGTACGTCCCAGAAAGGAGGCAGTGCGCATGATCAGACATACAACTAGACTGTGACTATAAATTAAGACTTTATAGTAGTATTAAGTTTTTTGACTTGTTCCATATTCTAGCTGTGAAGCAATGTACGAATACCATGGAATGTTAATAAATACAATACAATACAATACAATACAATACAACTGATTATGAGCAAATGCTGGATAATTTCCGGCGCCGACTCCTGTGCTTATGTCGCTATTAGAGACCGGCAAATCAGACAAGACTCACGCCCGTATCCACTTGCCGTCAGGCTTGGGTTCCGGTGACGCTATAAAGCAAGTTAACTTTTAGCCTGAACCTATTGAGCCCGGGTTTTATAGGTTCAGTCCAGGCGAAAGCCTGCCTGTTTGCTCGTATTATAAGGTATAGTGACTTGCATTCAAGGAAGCCAGTCTGCGCTGGTTAAGATGAAACAGTACTAGTTTGAAACCTAAGTTCGTTGGCTATTTAGTCACTTCAAAAAATCTTTATTTTATGGTCCAACACGGCAGATATTTCTTGATTAAAGAAACACAGTTTTACGATTTATTGCGCTACAGAATTCAAAAAGTAATAAGACAATATTATACATTTCATATTCCTGCAAAGTGCATCTGACTCAACAAAACAGTAACATTTCGTAACTTGTGACTAGTTGGGAAGGGAAGGGAAGGGAAGGGAAGGGAAGGGAAGGGAAGGGAAGGGAAGGGAAGGGAAGGGAAGGGAAGGGAGAAAAATATTTCATTTTAACTTTTTCCTTATCAACAATTAAAAACATCATGAATACCTGTAAAATGTATAAAAGTGTTTCGTTCCTCAGAATATTGATTTGCTATTTAACTTCTGAGGGACAGATTTATGAAGCTGAAAGTTTGAAAGGTTTGCATTAAATGTATATTACTATGATGAAAAGGAAAGCGCAAATAATTTATAATAACTGTTGGCATTTAATGGATATTATGTTGACGAGAAATAGGTTTCTTTGTCTTTATTAACGGTACGTTTCAGAAGACAACAAATTAAGTTTTCAGTAGTTTGTCTATCTATAGGCTTCTTGTCAGGTTTGAATGACTTGGTTCGTATTTATCATGCATCTGAAAGCAGCAGTCTGGCGCAGGTCGGCGGAACCCAACAGTCCTTTCGGGTCACTCTTAGGACTGTTCGGGAGTCACGTGCAACCACACTGCCTGCCTGCTTGAGAGGGACGGTAGCAGGCGGGCGAACGATACGAAGCGTAAGCCCGCTCGCGGACGTAAACAGTCACAGGCAAGCCTGATCGACAGTTTGCCTGTCTCTGGTCGCTATCATTATCGCCTTCATCTTCATACATCCTGCCTACTTCCATGCCCCTGTCGTTCTACCATACGGAACAAACAGAATCTGATGTAATCAGTATTCAAGTCTCAGAACAGGATTCTTAATCATAATCGCTCGCTCCCAAAAAATAAGCAGACAAGAGTAACAAATGAAACATACGCCAACATAAGCGGTGTTAGAAAAAGATGTAAGCAAACTTTATGGTTGATGTATGCAATAGTGTATCGACTGTTGAGGAGTCAGAAGGGAGAGCGAACCCATGTACTGGGAATGTCGGGACTGAGAAGAGAAAATATATTTGAGAATGTGGTCTTATGTAAATCACTAGATAAAATTTTTTGAAACCATGGGCATACACAAGGGGAGGGGGTGGCTACCGGGTTTGAACCTCCCCTTGAAATTTTTTTGAAATTACATATTTAAATTTCAGTAGGCCTAATTTTTTTTATCCACAATCGTTTTCCCTTTTCTAATTTTTCACTGTCAGAGTAACAAAATCTACGTCGACATAAGACATAGTCCTCCTATCCCTCCTTCAATATAATCCCTGTGCTTGGTGCTGCGGCACATTAGAATTATAACAATGGTATCTTTATTATAGAGATCTTGGCCCGGGTTCGATTCCCGGTCGGGGCAAGTTACCTGGTTGAGGTTTTTTCCGGGGTTTTCCCTCAACCCAATATGAGCAAATTCTGGGTAACTTTCGGTGTTGGACCCCGGACTCATTTCACAGGCATTATCATCTTCATCTCATTCAGACGCTAAATAACCTAAGATGTTGATAAAACGTCGTAAAATAACCTACTAAAATTATAGAGATCTGCCTCCTAGTACCGACCTTGTAATAAAATGAAGCAGACACAATAAGAAATTTAACTTGTTGTGAAATATATTTAAAAGATTGTTTTGACAATTCTGCAGTGTACCTAGATGTTAAATATTGTGCATTTTCGTTTTTAAACTCATTTTAAGAGCGGTATTTACCCTTTCGTTAGTTTGAGTTCTAACTTTATTGTGAAACGTTCGTTTGACGGTTTATGCATTTGACAGTTCATATTAATGTAGACTTTTTGTGTACGTTTAATAATGACACAAGCATTTTTATTATACAAAATTTTAAAAGTTAAAATTAAAAAAAAACATTGGATAGCTGTGAAAAAAATGTTTCAAAGATTTTATAAGAATATTCATGAATAGGCTATGTCCTATTAGAACATAGTATATTATTAATAACTATACCGTAACATAATAATACACAAAATTTAAAATACCAATAATGCAAATTAAAAAAAAAATTAATAATGATCTCCCATTCACAAAATTCCACTTATTGAAACATATGCTATTTTTAATTACCACATGACGTACCGTATAACTCATTCAGAGTGTGTGTATCATACACAAAGAGAAGGAATCTCAGATGCATTCAACAGAAGGCTTAGTTTTTGAAAAGGTAACTCCACAGTCTAGTATATACAGTCACGAAGCTTGAGTTTATGTGGGTACTAAGAACA
Source organism: Periplaneta americana (assembly GCF_040183065.1). Lineage (NCBI taxonomy): Eukaryota > Metazoa > Arthropoda > Insecta > Blattodea > Blattidae > Periplaneta > Periplaneta americana. The sequence continues at coordinate 194,524,269 of NC_091117.1, read as the reverse complement.
ATAGACTGTGCAGGTACTATTTCGCATTGTCTGTAATAAGGCGATAGTAGCGATCCTAGTGGTTAGCAACTACCTATGGATGCATATTTACTACGTATTGAGCTTCGTGACTGTATATATTAGACTGTGGTAACTCCTTGTCTCAAAATTAGATTATACCCATTCTATTCCATTCTGTTCCCAATTGCTCCAAGTCAGCTACTACAAGACTGAATACATTTATTTGATGATGGTAGGTTAGTAGGTTATTTTACGACGCTTTATCAACATCTGAGGTTATTTAGCGTCTGAATGAGATAAAGGTGATAATGCCGGTGAAATGAGTCCGGAGTCCAGCACCGAAAGTTACCCAGCATTTGCTCATATTGGGTTGAGGAAAAACCCCGGAAAAAACCTCAACCAGGTAACTTGCCCCGACCGGGAATCGAACCCGGGCCACCTGGTTTCGCGGCCAGACGAGCTGACCGTTACTCCACAGGTGTGGACTTTAATTGATGATGATGATGATGATGATGATGATGATGATGATGATGATGATGATGATGATGATGATGATGATGATGAGAAATTCTACATCGTTTTAGCATAAAATCTCGCACAGCATTTGTTTTGGCACCGCAAAGAACTCTATACAGCATATTTAATTCTGATTTGAATAATTAGTTGTAAGTGAGCACGTCATTTTGCCTGACTTGTCATAGTTACGCGACAAATTCTTGAAGACGTCCAAGGTCTACATATTGTATTTTCCTTTCAGACATTATCTTCACTTGGTCTACCTCTTTTCCTCCTCTCGCTGTATCGCCAATTCATAATTTATTTGGGCAGCATCTCTTCTTCTGGAATTCTGTAACTATCTTCCAGGGTGTTCCTCTGAGCTGTAAGAAAAGTAAATATCTGAAAACGTGTGTACCGGTATTGCTTTTGTAGAAGTAAGAAAATATGCCATAACAAAATTTTCTTCCAATATCTAACCATTTTATGCAAAGTAAAATGTACATAAAATCACCGATTCGGGCGTAATTTTCAAATAATGCCTTATATGATCCGGAATGTAATATACAATATAGATTTCTCATACAAATCCAGCTTCTACACTACAGTCACACGGTTTCTGATGGGACAACCCTACAAAGAGTACTAGCGAACTATAGATTGACAAATCGAACTGAAACCCTGACCGAGTTACTACGTGAGCGCTGGCTGTCTTGGGGAGGAACAAGTGAGAAAGCACGGGGAGAAGGGAGAGAACACTATGCACTACGTACTTGCAGGTCCACTCACAGTTTGTCAAACCTGCTAACAAAAACATTAAAAGGTTGACTAGTTGCCTGCAATGCTAGCATAATGGAACCTTCCTAGCCGACAGTCGAGGCAAAAATGAAGAATCCGTTATTGTGGTAATACTGGAGAGTGGTTCTTCTATTGGTCGCGATGCCCACACACACCCTCTCAGATATTTACGTGGTGATTGGTCACTGAATGACGAGGGGAGAGGGAGACAGAAGAAAGAAAGAGAGAGATTCCAGAAGTTGGCGTGTTTTACGGGGTTTCACTTGAAGTTGTCAAACTATAACTATTCCCCATTTCAGTTTGGTTGATAAGCCTTCCCCTCTACTCATACTCTCTACCAAAAGTGAAGGGGAAGATGCTACTATCCATCTCACAAACGTTCGACTAATTGACTTTCAACACTGACAAATTTTATTATTGAAAATTTTTACCGGTAATCTATATTTCGAAAGTCTAGACCATGGGTGTCCAAACGTCTATAGAACCAGGAGATTTTGCACGTCAAGCATGCTCTGCTAAGATCAATAACTTTCCATATAAAATAAGAAAAACGACTTTAAAGAATATGCGCTGTGGGTTGCTTACGCAAGGGGTTGCCACGTACGAGTTATAGTTGGACATCTACAGTATGGTCTATACTAAGCGTTTGTATTTCATTTTTATTGCTGTTTATATCAACTAACACATTAAAAACTGCTGAGAGCAAAAGATAAATGTTTTCTCCACCGTTAGTTGCTACTCTACAGCATGCACAATGGGACAATCTGCACTGTCACTCCCTCATGATGTCATAATACGAACTAACATTCCTCAATTTAATTAATTATTAGTTGAAAATATTGTAACAACGGCACTAAAATATACACTCAAACATGTGATTGTCAAACATCTGTGTGGCTGTATTTTATTTTCACTTAGCCTATGTACTTTATTTAATATTTTATTTTATAGTTAAGGGAGATTTTGTTCCTTCCTTCGTTGTTACTTTATTATTACAAGATACAGTAACGAATATTATTCTGGTACTTGATGTGAATCTACGTAAGTAGCAGACTTGTGTCCTTGCATACTGTATGTAAATGTGGAGGTGAAGAGAATGTGTAGTGTCATATTTGCAAACATTCCGCAGTGTCGTTAACAGTACTGGAGTTGATTTGTGTGTTCGCACTGTGGCAGTTACTTTATACGTATGTTCAGGTACAGGTGTGTCTATCCACAAACCCACGCACACTTAGCTGCTATAAACAAGTTTCTTCTTGAGATCATTCACCACCCAACTCGCTAATTGTAAATTGTCAGAGTCAGGCAAAAAGACGAACAACGTTCATTACAACTTACAAGGAAGGCTCACTAAGTGATAATGGATTTTCACAACGATTGCTCCCCCATATGTTCCATCTGAAATAAGAAATTTCCCTGCAAATTTCTACATTCGGAAAGCGCCTAGTTTTCTATATAACTTAAGTTGGAATACTCAAATCACACATACATGTAAAATAATTTTTATGAAAATTCACGCACTAAAAATAATTCGAAATTTCCTTCCGTTGGTTCTCAAGAAGAATTTAGTGCAGTCGCTCTTGATGCCTCATTTTGATTACTGTGACACTCTCTACACTGACCTTAACATGAAATTGACAGACAGACTGCAGCGTGTTCATAATGCACGTGTTCAATTTATTTGCAACATCCGTAGATCTGACCATATCACACCTTCGCTAAATATGCTGTCCTGGGTCCGTCTCAAAGAGCGAAGAACTATTCACTCTCTCACTTTACTCTTCAATATTCTTCAAAACTCTAACCCTAGCTACTTAGCTTCTCGTTTTCAACATTTGTCCTCATATCACGAAATAGATACTCGCTCACAACACCATATCACACTCTCCATTCCTAAACACAGAACATCCTTCTACTCTTCATCTTTCACGGTCTCTGCAGCTCATCTCTGGAACTCTCTACCACAACATGTCAGAGACTGTCGGCTATTATCCAGTTTCAAAAATAAATTAAAATTGCACTTTTTCAATTCAGATTCCTTTCAGTTATAAGCCCTTTTCTCTGCGATAGTTTTGTAAAAATATAGGCTATATATTTCTTTTTCCTTCCTTTCCCCTTTTTGTTCTCTTTATCAGCCGATTAATTTATTATCATTGTGAATTTTATTTAATTTTCTTTCTTTTCTTTTTTATTATTATTTTATTACATTCTATTTTGTTTTATTCTTCCTTACGTTTTCCATATTAACTATTTGTACTAAATGAGTTGCTTTTGCTATATTCCAATGCATTTTACTTTCTCTTTTCTATCATGGTATTATTTTCTTGTTGTTAGGTGTCGATTTTATTATGCTATTATTATTTTTTTTGTAAGATGTTAGTATTCTGTTCTTTAACTTTTGTTAAATTTTAACTGCTTGTATGCTTTGTGACCTGGTAGAGTGTAAGAGAAGGCCCTATGGCCTTAACTCTGCCAGTATAAATAAAGAATTATTATTATTATTATTATTATTATTATTATTATTATTATTATTATTATTAATTTCAAATTATTCAATCCAGAGCTAAAACATCTAACGCAAACAGTGCTATGTGCTAGATATAATATCAGGTAATAAATCTCATCTAGCTGTATACTGTACTGTCTAAACCTTCTTAAATAATATAAATTTTGAAAATGACATCAGGTATACTATAGCCTATAATACTAATGAAATTGACTATACAGGGTGTCCGAAAAGTCGCGCTTCTTTTACTAATAATTTGTTAATGTCTTCATAACCTTCGGAATTGTAGATACCGCATCTATTAAATCCCTCACTTATAGTCTCCATGGTAGATACACGCTCCGCAGTCTACAACGCCTGTTTTCCGTAACGGATTTCCGTTGCATTTTTTGTTTCATATCCTGCCTCTGGGTTTTCCGTGGTTTTCCTAAGGCGCTAAGACAAATATCGGGATAAACTCTAAGAGAAATCGACCACGAGTCTACATATCCTTCCTACAAAAGTTTCGGCACATTTGCAAATTAAAACCTTCGATATAGGAGCCTAGGTTTTCGCATATTGCCTTCGGTACTTGAGGCAATTTTACTCGATTTTCACTCGCACGGTGAGAACTTTCTTCTGTAAGGACAGCGGCGGTCCCTCTCAATGTGAAGACTCTTAGTATGTTTCGGCGTTCCTGTCTTGATTCTGTTCTGTCCTGTCATGTTTCTCATCTCCTTCCCCCCTTATATGTGGTAGCTATTAGGTTACATTCATTTTTAACTTTCCTTTTCAAAATTATCTAAAGTTCCTTCAGTGAAACGGCGAAACTCAGAATGAGACAAGTGGCCAACAGCCTTGGAGCTCACACATTGTTTCTTCAGCTCTAAACTGCCTTGCAAAGATACGTTTTCGCCTACCTTGTAAATGCTTATCCTCTCATTCATTCATTCATTCATCCCTCCATCCATTAATTAATTAATTAATACTTGTGGTTTTCGTAAGGGTACGTACAAGACGAAACCTGGCTGGTTATCGAGCTCGTCGCTCGTAACTAAGCTGGTCGCTGGGTAGAAAGTCAGGGTGATCAAAACGAAGCTTGTTTGCACCTGCCAGTCAGTGTAGCTGAACCCACTTTTCTTTAAAATTGGACCATATTTTGCAGAAAGGAACCAACACACATCATATCTAAACCGAGAAAAATACACTTTAAAGTTAAACATAAGTAATAAATTCACAAGCAAATACGAGGGAGAGTCAAAAAGTAACCTTAATAATTGTTTTATTAATTGAATATGTACAATAAAACTACAAACACTTCATCACTTTTCAACATAGTACAGGGACATCATTTTATTTTTACTTCAATTTTTATTGTACCTGCGTTTTCTATATGTACTTGACTCCCACCCCTTTCACTTGACTCCCAACGTCAGTCACACAAACTTACGGCCGCTGTTGCTAGCAGTGAAATAAACAGTACAGAGTACAGTGTGTTTCAGAAATATGTTGCATTTTCTATAGAATAAAAAGCTTATATTATTGAAGTTTATTTTCACACAGGTATGGTGTGTAGCATAACTGAATTTATCTGTGTGGACTGAGCACAAGTGAAGATTAGAGTTAACGAAAGTACGGTACCCTATAATATGGTGCGGTACTTAACAGCATTATTTAAACAAGAGTTTTGTTTTACTGTTTGTAGGTATGAAGGACGATAATGGAAACTGGAATTACAATATAACCGAATGTGAACAACAGTTTTTTTTTCACAATTTCCTGATTATATCATTACGGAATATACTCGTAGAAATGTCATCATTAATCTGGTAGATAAATTTAGAGCAACAGAGTGTACAGAAAGGAAGAAAAGTGTAAGATGGCCAACAAAGGTGACAGAAGATGCTGTAGAAGATGCTAGAGAAAGGATGCAGCGAGGTCGTAATAAGTCGGTCAAGAAGTTAGCTGTAGAAATTGGGGTTTCTTACGGAAGTGCTCACAAAATTCTCAGAAATAAATTAGGTTAGTAATATGCTGAATAAAGTAGACATTACATAATGTATATAACCGCCTGAAGACTTGAGTTTGTGAAAAAAAAATTGTTACTATTCTACTGTTTTTTGATAAAATACTGTAAAGTAATGACCAAACTGAAAATCATAATACTATATTTCTCTGTAACATAAATGAATACACTACTTTTCTCTCCTTCTATAACTAGTAAAATGATTTGTTTACATATTGCACTACCAACTCCAAACTCCTGTAATGGAAGGGGGGTAACAGTGTTTCCGAGTATAGCCAGGTTAATGTTAAAAATGTTAGTAAAAATAAAGTGATGTCCCTGTATAACAGGAACACTTGCATTGAACGTAGTGGGGACTATGTTGAAAAGTGATGAAGTATTTGTAGTCTTATTGTGCATATTCAATTAATAAAACAATTATTAAGGTTACTTCTTGACTCTACTTTATATAATTATATAGGTACTTATTGCTTTAACCAAAATCATATTATTGGACGCATCTTTGATCAAAATATGGATCCTTGGAATTATTTTATTATTGAGATACTACATTTATTTGTGGGTTGGTTCCTTCAATACAGAATGCGGTCCATTATCGTACTTTAAAACAACAATTTGTAAAACTAACAGGATGAACTGCACTGGTCTGCAGGATCTCCTGAGCGCACTTTAGATGTTTTGGCACTTTCATTGCGGAAATTACCACGTAAATATTTAAACTTTTTCTGGACAGCGTCTTATGTCATAATAAAACCCTTTTATTAAATTCCATATATGTCATTCTAATGCAAATAGGACACTGATAAAATAATATGTATTAATTGCTAAGGACGCATGCACAGTAAAGGAATTCAGGTCTCTGGTAGCTTGAAAAAATGAGGGGATCCATTCTACCAGCTACCATCGGACTAACAGGCTAGGTAGCAATCGACCGAACAGTCTTCGTCTTGCACGTCTCCATTGTGCAACGTTTGGCCATTCCTTCCAGCAAGATAACTAGTCAGTCTATCAGCTACCAGCCAGGCTTCTTCTTGTACGTACCATAAGACGCTAAGACAAATGCCAGGAGGATCCTAAAAATATACTCGTAGGTCACGGACCTATACCTTCCCCCACATAATCTTTTTTACACTTTCCAAATTAAAGCCTTACACTAACGAAGTTATATTTTTTTGCATGGGAACATGAAAATTTTATAGATATGTGTGCAGACACATTAATTTAGCATATTTTTAAATAATTAGAAGAAACTGTTGGGGTTTGTAATTTTTTTTCATGTTTTCATACTTAAAAATCTCGCAAAACTAAATTTTCACAATTTCTTTTATTTTCCTCCAGCTTCGAAACCTGTGATAGATACTGGTGCAGATACACGAATTTAACACTTTCTGAAAGAATTAGCACAATCGGTTGGAAATTATAGGTTTTATTAACGTTTATACAAATCGAAATTTCGTCTTAGTTTTCGTGTGTCGCCTTGGGTACTCCAGAAAGAGCTGTCACTCTGTCCACGCGCTGTCCAGGCTTTTAATATCTTCGGCGATTCTGCCTTGCTTCTGTTCTGTCGTGCTTTCTATATCCTTCTCATGTGGTATCTGTTAGGTTACGTCCATTTTTGGCTTTCCTCTTTTTATATCTCTTCAACTAGAACAGCAAAAACTAGGGCGAGACAAGTGACCAACGGGCTTGGAGTCCACATAGACATTTCCTCTTAATCTCAATTTCAATTGCAAGTTTCGCATACATTTTTAATGATTCTCCTTCCAGTTCCACTTCCTTTCATTCAGTCATTGGTTGCATATCTCAAAGATTTGGCTGTCGCATAAGATGTTTTCCCATCAAAGAGAACTTTAGAACTTTACACCTGACTGTTAGACGGACCAGTAGGCAGAGTCGGGAAGTGGCCTTTCTTAAAGTTGCTACTTGATTGAAGAAGCAACACTCGACTTGTGACCACGGCCGCCTAACTCACAAACAACAACACCACACATTTGTGAAATAACTTCCTAATAATAATGCTAATGCTCTGTACCCACAATTCACTGTATATATTGAATGATACGTCACGCGTAAACACAATTGTTTTTGTTCTTCGAATTATTTACGTAATGCATTTCATTTACACAACTGAATAAGCAAACAAAAATTTATATATGGCTTCCATACGATGAATTTCGAAACGTGACATATCTAAAAACAGATTAATTCTTAGAATAATAAATATAAGATTTCAAGTAGGCCTACTGAAAGGAAACCTCAAGTTTAATTCAGTTCAATTCAATTCAATTTATTTAGCCATTAAACATACAGTGATAGGCTTCGTCACAATACAGAAGGGAGGAAAAAAAACATACATTTGAAAATACACATATAATTGAAAACAGTAAAGTTTAATTAGAATGAAAACACAAAAAATTTTGAAACTCTAAAATTAATGAAAACACTTCACTCTTAATATAATATTTGTAACTAAATGTAAATAACTTTATTTATTAAAAACAATTTCGTATGAATTTATGTTAAGAAACTCATCTACAGAGTAGAAAGGATTAATTAAATGCCAATTATAAAATCTAGCTTTGAAACTATTGGTTGGTAACTTATAATATTGACTGGGAAGCTTATTATATAATTTCATCCCCATGACAGAAAAATTTGTACTAGTTTTATGTAATCTACAGTATGGAATATTAATTTGTTCACTATTTCTAATTTCATGATCATGTATATTGGCTATTAATGAGTAATTGTCTATATTTTGTCGAGTGTAAATGACTAGGTCGTATATATAAATTTATTACTGTTAATATCTGTGATTGTTTGAAAAGTGGTCGTCAAGACATTGGCTTTCTTTTGAAAATCAAGACACTCTCAATTTTGCTACCATTTCCCCAAAAAATTAAGGCATATCTAATTATCGACTGAAAGAACGAAAAGTAGGCACATCTTAAATAATTTTGAGAAACGCAAGTCACTAATTTCTTTAATAAATATATAACTCTTGATAATTTTGTGCATATATATTCGATATGTTTTTCCCATGTTAAACTGGAGTCTATAAAAAGTCCTAGAAATTTGGTATAGTTTTGTATGTTGTCCTTTTTTATTACATGATTTAAGGTCAACGTTGTTGATAGTCTTCTCTTGATTAAGCAAAAAACCATTAGATTCAAACCATAAAGCCATCTGTGATAGAATATCATTGGTTAGAGCATGTATTTCATTCAGAGTAGAGCTAGAACATAAGAATGTAGTGTCATCAGCAGGGAACGGATTTATATGGACTAAAAATATATGAAATATGTAAATATATATGTAGTTATTTTTACCAAAATATGGAATTAAATATGGATTTTTACCAAAATATGGAATTAAATATGGACTTAAAATTATAAAAAAATGACTATGTACGTTAAATATTGGTACATTTTAATCAAACTAAACAAAAAATATAATGGACGTACCTTATCTTCCAATGTAGTTTCAACAAAACACAATTTTTATTGTCTGTTACCATAACAATAGGTTACAAACATTTCTTTCAAGTGCTGAAAAGTGAATCTTCTTCTATTGTCTCTGAGGATAGATTTATACTGACTAAAAGAGCGTTCGACGTCACAAGAAGTAACTGGTACATAATTCAATTTCACAATGTCTGCTGGGGATAAGTCCAAGTTAATCTTCACTGTTGATTCACCACTCATCACAGCAACAACCTTTTGTAGTTCTTCATATCCAGGGTTTTTTGAAAGTACAGTGTCCACCTTAGCTCTTACTGCATCTGCAACTTTACCTCTACCACGATTCAGTTGTTCCACAGTACTATTTATAATTTCAAAACTTTCAGATAGTGAAAGGTGCCTATTTTGGAGACTTTTGAGCGTTTTTATGATGCATGAAAATGTATGCTGAATGTGAGCTAAGTCATTCTTCACACTTATGTCACAGGTAACTGTTTTCGCAGTATCAATTGAGACTGCATCTTCAGAGTCCAATGCAAGGAGAACATTGTTAATAGAGTCTATATGTTCGGCATAATATTCAACTGCTTCTAGCCATGTACCCCATCTAGTTAAAATTGGCTTTGGTGGCAATGGAATTTCAGGGTACATTTCTTTCAACACGTTAACTCTACTGGGAGCTTTGAGAAATACTTTTTTCACTGATGAAATCAACAAATCTACTTTAGGGAAATTGTCTCTGACCACTTCTGCCACACGATGAAATGCATGCGCCACACAAGTAAAATGAGTCAATTTAGGATATACAACAGATAATGCTTGTCCAGCTTTGACCATATAAGGGGCAGCATCGCTAATAATTTAAAGAATAACACATTATCGTACATAATACCCTTTGGCCACAGGATACCCATAGCTTCGTTGAACAGTTTAACTATAGTTTTGTTATTGCACTTTTCTAGAACATCACAATGTAAAAGAATTCGTTCAGAATATTGTTCACTTAACAAACCGATAACTACATTACCAACAAGTCTACCTTCTTTGTCGGGAGTCTCATCAATGGAAACCCAAATTGAACTATCTTTAATTTCATCTCTTATCTTCTGTATTGTCTCATCGTAGATGGATGGAGCATACGTCTTCCTAAGTGTTGACTCATCCGGGATTGTATGTTGAGTATATTTTTCAAGGAATTCCCTGAAGACCTTATTCTTTAGTTTGTAGAGAGGAATATCAGCAGAGATGAGAGAACGGCACAGGTCGATGTTAAACTCAGATCTTACATTCGATGTTGTTGGTTGTGTTAAAAACAATTGTCTCTGCTTGGAATTTAGTTGTTTGTTGGCCTGATGTTTACTAGTTGTAATGTGTTGTTGCACCAGGAACTTTTGTGTAGATGATACTGCACACTGACACAAATTACAAAATAATATTTTATTGTCAGTTGATAAACCATCTTCTTTAAATTCTGAAATGTAACTTGTTAGTTTTGATTTTAAATTGACTGAATGACGTACTTTTGGCATATTTACCGTCTTTATAGTATGATTTACAAAACTGAACCTATGTGTACTCTGACTGGCATTTAACTGTTGAGCTGCACAACTGAAGTCTGTTAAAAATTTTAAATTAAATTAATACAGTTTTGTAACTTACTTTCCCATTGTTGATAGGACTGCTAATTTTCAAATAACTCTGATGTTAAAGGGATTACTGAACATGTGTTTAAATCTCTATTGTTGAAATGTATTTTTAAAAGTTAATGGAATTTTGTTTTGTTTTATTGTTAAACCTAATATAATATGGACTGTTTTATATGAAATATGGAAAATATATGGAAATTAACGAAAATATGTACTAAACTCTAAAATATGGAAAAATATGGAAAATAAAAGTAGGATTTTTCAACCCTACACATTGTGAAACATAAAGATAATGCAAAATATAAATTATATTAGCTTTATAAGTAAATATGTATTTACATATAAATCCTTTCCCTGGTCATCAGCATACATAATTGTTATAGCTTTAATGAATTTAGGAAGGTCATTTATTGTTACTAAGAAAAGCAGTGGACCAATTATTGAGCCTTGTGAAACACCATAATGTATACTGGAGAGACTTGACCAATTTTCACCTATTGAGACTAATTGCCTTCTGCCATGAAGATAGGTTCTAAAAATATTTAGTGTATTCCCTCGAATACCATAAAATTAAGTTGTGATGAACGCAATCGAACGCTTTGGAGAGATCACAAAACACAGCATTAACTTGTGGTCTGTTTTCAAAATTTCTTAAAATTTCGGTTATTAAA